>NC_048300.1:85214459-85354579 GCF_013100865.1 Trachemys scripta elegans | reverse complement strand
GTTTACAATTTATGATTAAAACTCTACTATCTACACAATATTCATAGACATAAAATGTAAAAACTTAAATATCTTAGAAACAGTAGCCAATCAGTTGTTTTAATTGTCATATTTGAATTCAGCACATCAAAATACATAATAAATAGCACATTTTATCTCTGAAGCAGACGACTTCTCAAAAATTGTAGACCAGTGTTATCAATGAAGTTATCTCTCTAGATAATGTAAGTGTGAGCTGTGGAGTTGAAGGGTGAGCTGTGGAGTTGCCTTGTGGTTGGGAATTGGGGTTGCAGCGGGCTTGACTTGTGTGGGAGTAGTGCCAGGGGTTTTGCATTTCAATGATGGTAACCCTAGTCCGTCTGTCCATCCACTGGGCATGCTGTCTATTACCACCTTAAATACTGTATAACACCGTACTACCTCTTACATAGATAGATAGATAGATAGATCTCTCATTCTCAGTATATACCTGGAGAATAACAGCTCAAAATTAACAGGGATCAGAAACACAGATGGGCCAAAAATCAAACCATTTATCAGCACTTTGTTTATTCCTGAGCTTTGGGAGGAGGTATTATGATAAATGGGATTGAGATCCACATCACTACATCTTTTTTTATAGCCAAAATCCAATTGATGAGGTTTTGCAACCAAAATCAACTCCACCATCCCCCATTTTGTCCTTTTCTAATCAGAACGTATTTTTCTTTAACTTAATACTTTGCCTTATAAAAGATCTTAGGGCATGATTTATTTTCTCAGGGAACGAATAGGACTTCACCTTAAATGTTATGATGTAAAATAATAAATCTCAAAAAAACAAACAAAAAAAACAACCACCTAGGTATCTTTGATCCAGGAACCAGAATAGACATACTGGCAATATACTAGAGGTAGGCAACCTATGGCACTCGTGCCGAAGGCGGCACGCAAGCTGATTTTCAGTGGCACTCACGCTGCCCGGATCCTGGCCAACGGTCCAGGGGTCTCTGCATTTTAATTTAATTTTAAAGGAAGCTTCTTAAACATTTTAAAAACCTTATTTACTTTACATACAACAATAGTTTGGTTATATATTATAGACATAGAAAGACACCTTCTGAAAATGTTTAAATGTATTACTGGCATGCAAAACCTTAAATTAGAGTGAATAAATGAAGACTCGGCACTCCACTTCTGAAAGGTTGCCAACCCCTGCAATATACTAACACACACTGCCTTTTCATCTTCTTTCATGTTCACAGCAGACTTGCCTGGCTAGAGAAAGGTACTTAGGTCTTGGTGAACTTCCTGTCTTAAAAAAGATCCAATGCAGATACACTGCTTTAAATGACAGAGTGAGAGGAATCAGAAAACTAGTATAATACAGAATTGTCTCTAGGTGAACAACCTGTTCAGAGAAAGGAATACTACAAATGGAAGTCTAGGGTGAAAGGAAGAGTTTCAGATTCTGGAGGCCTGCAAAATTCTGCATTTTGATTAGCTGCCAACATCTGCCTAATGGAGAAAGAGGGATTCTTCCCACCAAGGGCAAGTAAGCATGGATTGAACTATCTAGGTCACAAATGAGGATGCTATTCTACAAGTACAGGACACAGCAGACATGCAAGGGCATTGGTCCAAATAATGTGATTTAAAGCTCTCATAGCTCATACGGCAGAAAAGGTAAAAGCAACTGTAGAAGAACATTGAAAAAACAAAATTTCTGTCCCAACACTCTATCAAGTATCATGAATGTACCATAAAGCAGTCAATGGCATCTTTGGTTAGGTAAAAAAAAATAGGCTATCACAAGCCATTTATAAGACAATATTCTATTCTTTCAATATTCTAATCACTATGGGTCAGTACAGCCCTGAATGTGTCAAAGAATTAGCACTTAAGGGCGTTCAAGAATATTCAGTTGGAATATACCTTCAATAGAGAATGTTTTGTAACAGCAAAGCTCTCACGTTTTTTGTTTATTTGTTTAACTGTTTTTTCCTAACTTTTCCAAGTTTAATTTTGTATCAAGATCAACCTGAATTGCAGTATCAGTTCTCCAGTTTCTAAGATTAATATTTGGTGAAGTCACCCAGAATCATGAATGCTGAGACTGTATGAAAACCTGTGGTCAGAATAAAGTACTGGAAGAATTAAATATGACATTCTTTGGTGCTATTTATGCTTATTAAAACTGAAGGTGACAGTTATAGGAAATATGCTATTTTCCTCCTTTGCATTTACTGCAATTCCAGAAATAGGAAGCTCAAGATCATTCATCAAGATTGCTAGAAGGGACTAGTGCCTTACTGAAAGTATACCAAAGGTGCTTCATCCTCATATTTCAGAAAATAGTCCTTGTACATCAAGAAGAGCTTTAACACTTACAACAAATAATTAAATAATACTCAGTGGGAAAATAACATACACTTTGGAGATCCCACTAATTGTTTCTCTCTCTCCCCCTCCCTTCCTTCCCCACTTCTTCCTGCAAATAGCAGCTTAGCTAAAAAGGCATTGAAAGCATGTTGTTTCCTAATCTAATGTTAAAAGCTAGATAGCCTTGTTACAAAAATGTGGATATTTTCAAACATATAGTATATATCCATGCCTGTGGGCTGGACGTGTATTTTACTAACTCTGTAGATATGCAATGGGTAGGAGAGTTCACATCACACTTCCAAAGCAACCATACAAGATTAAGTCAAAAGAAAGATTTTGCTTAATATCCTCTCTCAACCACGGCTATCGACTTATGTTTACAGATAAGTAGGACCTTGTACTCGCAAACTCAACCAGGAAGCAGGTAGAGGTTTGTTGTGGTTGGATACATGGAATTACACGAGTGGAAGGAAGGCATGACACAAATGGCTTATTTCACACACTGCATCATGAATTCTAGGCATGGCCCTGGATTCTCCTTCTGTGATGTGATTTCTCCGTGACATGTTTGTATTACCAACAGCCATTCAATTTCTTTCTATGTTTTCAGGTGAAAACGAAGAAGTTTAAAATCTCTGGAAGTGTGACCAGTTCTTTGTAGGATGTGTTAAGAGGGTATGAGTTAAATAATACTTACTACTAGTATTATTAATACTGTAGTAGTATTTATTTCTATTGTGGTAGCACATGAGGGCCACACTTGTAAACCAGAGCTCCACACTGTACAAACAAAAAACACAAATACAGTCTGTGCCCTGAAGAGCTTTCAATCTAAGTATAAGACAAGAGACAACAGATACATACAACAAACAGAGCACAAAGAAACAATGAGACAAACATCCTACTGTCTATTTACTAAATTTATCAGTTGATTTAAGTCAGCATCATTTTCCCTAGGAGTGCAAGCTAGCCAAATGGGCTGGACAGGGTTGTGGAAGAGGCAAAGCCATCGCCCACACACATACAAATGGATTTTAAAAGGAACACATTTGCTAAAACATTTAATGAAAAAATGTCACCTTTTTCATTTAAAAAATCAATAATAATAAAATTTGAATTTTTTTTACCTCCCCCTGTAGAACTGGCTGAATACAGAGAAGGAAGATACTAAGAAATCATGCTCTGGATACTTGCCAGAGAGCTCTAAGAGCTATTGTTGTTCCCTTGTGGCACAATCTCCCACATCACCTTCTGTGATGGGATAGTTCCTCACTTCTCCTACACAAGTCACTGTACTTCTGCTCAACTGAGGCCTAAATGCTTTCACTAAAGCCAGAGAGTGAATCCATGTCAAAGCTGGGATTAGAACTCAGGAGTTTCTGACGGGCAGGACTAGACTCAGCTCATGTATCTTTTTAATTTTGTTAGAGCGAAGGTCAGTTTAATAAGACTTGGGAGATATATCTAAACTTAAATGTGTTGTGTATTTATTTGTTTTGGTTCTGCATTTTCCTTTTTTTTCTTTGTTAATACTTACAAAAGATGAAAACACAGTAGTCTCAAAATATTTTTAAAATTATAAAAATTTGCTTGATATTTATAAAGTTTTTGAAGGTATCTGGAGGAGAGAAATACTTGTGACTCCCAAAGTTGCCAACTCTTATTCTGTCTGAGGAAAGGGGAGAGACAAAAAGTGGAAAGTAACATAGATATGCCTATAAATATATCTAAGTGTCATTGGGCAAAATGCATGGGCTAGTTCTCAGATTGCCAGCTTTGGTGGGCCTTTGTAGTTAGAGCTGAGCTGAATATTCTGCTGCTATGTATTTAGCGCACAACAAATAGCACAGCACTGTCTTATTTTCTCTCTCGCACTATAAAGGGATTTTTTCAGTTCATGCATAATTCAGAATTTGCAACAATGATACCACCATGACAGAACATCTCTTTAATACAAAGAAAAGAAGAAAAAGAAAATTGTGTTGTCCTTGATTTAAAACTAAGTCACGTTGGACACAGATTTTATTTTCATTGCATTAGCACGTCATAAGCTTCACTGACAGCAAACTCACATATTCGTAACAGAAATAAGACAATAAAAATATTATATATATATTTTAAAACTTCTGTCTACTGTGTAAGTATATGAGCTACAATTTCCATCTCAATGCAACTCCATTTACTCCAAAGTCAGATGTTTGAACTTGTTAAAAAAAAAGTACAAAAGAGAAATAATAAGAGAAATAAACTGTACATATTAAGAGGAAATGTTTCTTTTTGGAAACCCAAGAGCATAAAGTGGATATTTCAGATTTTCTGAAGTGACCCTACAATATCTGGACTCAACAAAGAGATATAATATTTCAGAGCTATAAACTGTACTAATGCCTTTTGGGTTTACTGAACCCAAAGTTAAGAAGAAAGTATTTCTTCTTTATTAGTAGCCACATATTTCCTCAATTGTCTAAATATTAACTACCAAGCTAAATGAAACTACTTTATGCCTGCAGTAGATTAACAACTAAACTGTTTGTAGAAAGGTGGGAGAAATGAGATTAAAAATTATTTTGAAAAAATCATTGAGATCATTTTTATGAAAAATAATGAGCCAAATCCTCAGCTGGTGTTAATCGCCATACAGTCCATTGACTTAAACAGAGCTCTGGTCTAACACCAGCTGAGGATCAGGCCCAAATGCATGCCTACCACAACTCATAACATACACTGTCTCAGCTCTGTCGTATTTATTCCCTTTGTATGTGTCACTATCTCTTTTAATACTTGTATAAGAAAATAATTTGTGCTGCCAACAATTCTGTTAATCTTTTTTTTTAAATTATATTTATAATCATAATTAATGGAAGACACAAAAGAAGAACCACTCCTATGACTCACTGAGATAAAGGGCATGTACTGGTGTTCTGTAAACAGGTTTCGACATGCTCCTCTGACACAATCTCACCTAATATGGATGTTCACAAACAGGGTTTTTTTCCCAGCACAAGCAATTATCAACCACACAGCACAACCATATTTGTATCAGTGGATTCTGGGAAAAATCTCATCAGATATTGTATACTGTCTTAACTGTGGTGCCAGGACAGAGGATGTGGGTATTTTTCACATGCTGGGTAATGTGCTTCTGAATGTCCACCTGCCTGCACAGAGAACAGTAGGCTGATTCAGTTACACATAAACGATTAGGTGGTCCCTCTAAACAGAAGAACTGTGCTTGAACATGGATGCAGCTCAAAAACATGTCACAGTCCTGCTCATACAGTCAAAATCTTCACACTTGTATGGTTGGGAATAGAGCTAGCCAGGAATTTTCAGATTGAAAATTCAGTTTCTGCTAAATTTGAACTTTTCCACTGGAAAATCTTAATTTTTCTGATTTTTTTTTTATTTTCTGTCAGGAAAATAATAAAATATTTTGTTTTAGGTTAATTTGACCCAATACTTTGTTTTGGGCTAATTTGACAGAATATTTTGTTTTGCTGAACTCACCCAAAATGTTTTGACTCAGTGCAGTAATACATTAAACTGCATTTTCCTATCAGTACATTGCCTTATGGGAGCCGTAGTTCAGGCCCCCAATTCTCTTCTACAGGCTAAGCTCCCTGGAGCTCTATATTTCTCATAATGCAATGTGATTTCTCTCTGACCAAGCAATGTGCGATGCATCAGAGGAATCACACGACTCTCTCTGCATCATGTGACATGTAGTCCCATCAGAGGGAGCTGCCCATGGGGAAAAGGGGAGCATAAGGCTCTTGAACTAACTTCCAAGAGGCAATGCACCATAATGGGAAAATACAATTTATATTGAACTGACTCAAATCAAGCATTTTGGGTCAGTCCAATAAATCAAAATGAAACATTTCTATTTTGGGAATCTCAAAACTGACTTTAATGGCTAACTCCACAGCAATGATTTCAAAATATAAACCAGTGCTGGTTGCCAAACTAAGGGGAAAAAACCCAGACATACTTACTATGTTAGAGAAAAATAATAATTGTCACCTATCGTGTCTTCCTCTTGAATGAACTATTCTTTTTTTTAAAGGAGCAGTTTCTCCTCTTGAATTGAAGAATGTGATGCAAATATTGTGTGTGACAGCAGTATTAAGAATAGCTTCAGTGACAATCTAAATAGTGAATTAGACATTGAAGAACTGGTTCATCTTGAATACTGCAAAATGTACAATATGTTTCTAGGTCTTGCAAAATGTATTTGAGCAAGGACTGAAACAAATAGAAAGTGTATTAGGTCTAAATGAAAGCCCACTTGCACTTGTTGATGATTGAAGTTCTAAAATCTGAACATTTTTATCAGATGTGTGGAACATTTGCTTTTCATGTAGATATGTTCAAGTTATTATCATAGTAAGCCATTATGAAGTGTGAAATCAATCTTATTATATTGACAAACAGTAGGCTAGTTGCCAATGTAGGAAAATCAATGCTATTTCCAAACAACATCAAGAGCCCATTGTCTTGTCCTTCTCTTCTACTGACATATTGTTAGAAAATCAAGACCAAAAACAGCTGGCAAATTGATAGCAACTATAACTATGCAGCTAGTGTTATCACCTTGCCTATATAATTTCATTACATTGGTCAGTAAACATTCAAAAAAACAGTAAACAATCCTGGAAGTATTGACCCACTACAGTGAAAACATGTTTAACATCTATTTAGTTTACCATACGACTTTTTCCTAATAGTGCTAAGTATTATTCAATGGTAATATAGAATTAAATTGTTGTTTTATGGGCTACATTACTGGGGTATGCATGTCTTAAACTCTGCTATAGGAAACCTTTCTATTAGTTAAGATCAGCCAGGAATGAACTATACAACAGTTTAATATCTACAGCTATTTAATAACTTAAATAACATTTTTCATACACAAGAATAATAATCTGTTTTATCTACAGTACATAGCATGCTCAATTATCCACAACTAAACCACTTGCAGGGGCAGAATGTAACAATTATTCTGCACCATCAACATTACCCAGGCAAACAGCTGAAGTGAGCCATTAATGCAGTCCAGCGTAAGGAGTAGAGGATGAGTTGCACTGTACTAGGGGTAGCCCTGGGAGGAATTATGCTTTCTTAGTGGACAGGTAAGGGAGTAAGTACTTCACCTCTTTTCAGGATACAACTTATTAGTGCGCTGGTGCCTGGATGGCTTTGCCACTGGATCACAGGGGAAGACGGAGTATGGTACTTGGATCAGTCACTTCAATCAAGTTATAAGGTATTGAACACTTATTCAGCCTTTAGAGGAAATGACTGTCACAGATTGCACAAACGATTGTCCCATAAGCATTCAGTAGCAGTGGCAAAGCAAGAAGTAGGGTCCTTTTGTTTTCATTTATAACTGATCTGCAGAGAAGGAAGGGGATGTGGAAAATGATGGTTATATGACTGCAGCTCCCTATTATGAGTATTTTAATAGTCTACCATGTGTAGCCGACAAAAGTAAGGTGCAACATTAATAACATTTCCAGTTCCATATTAACTGTGCAACAAGTGCTTCGTTTATGCACCTACTACAAGCCTGACAATTTGGGAGAGGGGGCAAGGAGATTTTGCCCACCTAGTATCTCACATGCAGGAACCTGGCAAAATGGAAAATCTTCTGCGCACAGAGGGAAGCACATGCTACACCCAATTTAAAGTAACTGTGCTCTCTGGGGCTTCCCACAGATACTGTGCATCAGGCACAAAGCCTTTTAAGAGTTCTTGGTTTTGGGGGGATGGTTCTCCAGCACCTCCAATGCACAGCTGTGGTTTAAAGCATCACTTTTGCCGTATGTTAGCATCATTGTTTGTCAGTGATTTCTAAAATGTTCCAGGCATTCCATCTCAAATGGATCACTCTCTCCCATTCTGGTATACATTAAGCAACTGGGATGCAGTCTTTGCAGATGGATCAACAGTAGCACATAAACAGCTGTGAATATCTGGCACTCAGGTATTTCATCTGTATTTTCCAGCAAGACACATTTTTAGATCATTGTCTATACTGGTGCTACTGTTCTTATTTTCCACCAACCCGTTCACTCCACTATAACTCAGTTATCACAATTTTTCATCCTTCTTAACATTACTAAGGGGAGGACATAGACTTAATTTTGTTATCACACAAATCAACATGTTGTCAGACTGAAATCGGTGTGGGAGCGTAACATTCTGAAATGAAACAAAGTTGAAGGAAAGAGAACTTCAGTAGGTGTCTGCAGAAGTATACTAACATTTCCTCTTAATGAGCATTAACATTCAAGATACTTAGCAGGAAGCCTTTAAGAACTGACATTCATGCTTAGAAACTCTAATGTAATTTCTATTGATTCTGCCAATAAAAATATTAATGGAATCCAAGGTTCATATGACTAATTAAATCAATAGGAACAGCAGTGTTAATCCAAGCTAGCATCAGTATCAAATCCCAATATTATCATGCAAGCCAAGACATTTATTAAACAGATAATAAAAAGCTTTCTTCCAAGCATTACTCCTATCCAATCTGAACCACAATGGTGTTTCATTTCAGTAGTTTTGTTTTTGTTCTGGGTTATACTTTTTTCTTAAGACAGTAGAAAGGACACCAACAAAATCTATCCCTCAAAATTATTTTCAGTACCTCTCATCCTTAAAGTAATTATCGGTCTCTACAGACCACATTATATCATGTATGCCAAGGTATGTTTTGATTTGGTGATGTTTGCACTCAGAGTATATTTCTATACCTGAAGAAGAGCTCTGTAGAAGATCAAAAGTTTGTCTCGCTTACCAATACAAGTCGGTTCAATAAAAGATATTACCTCACTGTGGCAGGGTGCTGGTTGAGCTCCTACCACTCCAGCCCCAATTAAGGGGAATGGATTGGGACTGGGTGAATAGCCCTGTGCTTGCCTGGTAACTGGCCGCACGTGCTAGTCTTATTAACCCAGAGCTATAAGGGCTGGGAGGAAGCCAGGGAAAAGGGGGAAGAGGGAAAGAGAAAGGTCAGGCACAGAAGGAAGTGGGAGCCTCCTAGTCTGTTGCTGGCCAGGCCTGTTGTAGGCAACGTAGCTGTGAAGCCTGTATATAGTTGGGAACTGGTGGTGGGAAACCTTCTGAGAATAAAGAGCATGGGTGTTGCACCAGACTGAAGTGTCCCTGACTCATTGAAGAGGGAGGCCCAGGGGCTGAATACCCAGGGCGCAGGGTGAACCCTCTGACACTCACCCACCGTGTCTTTCTAACATAACAGAAAAGCATCATTATCCTCTGTATGTAAAGTCTTATTCCCTTAGTGACATGGCCACTCTGAGGTCTTGTTTTCACTGGAGACGGCATGTAGGATTTGTGTAGCTACACATCACAGTAAAAAGCTGATTGCATCCAGAGTGGAGTGTGTAGCTACACATGCTCTCATAGTGTTTCACCTCAGCTGGGGGCACTCTGGGCTTCTAGTGTAGCCTCTTTGGACACAATGTGGCAGGAAAGCAAGAAACACAGGCTTAGCACTCTTAAAGCACTCTAGAATCACAGATCTTTGAAAATAACAGAAGCCCTGTGATGCGCCCTTCCCTAGTTTGATCTCACCCCATCTGTGAGACCAAGGGCTTGTCAGTGGCTCAAGCTGAACAAAGTCTCTTGCCCTCTTTCTCCTGCAAATCCTTGCCTGCGGTGATGGTCAACTCCCTCACCCCAGCCCATACTAAGCAGAAGCCCAGGAGGGTATAGTATAGAACAAAACACAAATTTCTGGGGTCAAGGCTGGGTCTAAGAACATGCAGGTGTCACCATGTATGTGACTCATGAATGGCTGGGAGACCATTCATGTATTTAGCTGGGAGTGAATTTGCATGCTGAAGGCTGTGTGTGAGCAGGCCAGGTGTGGCTGTTCTGGTACCACAGCAATGTAAAAGGCACCCCAGGCGAGAGCGTTAAGAGAACACCGTTGTTCAACAGTCTAGATTGTACCCTAGGAAATGTCATAGGCTCCTTTGCAGAAAAGGTACTTTTCAACCAAGATCCATAATCTCCCTAATTAAGATATGCTGATAAAATGCTTGACAGAGTGGAGAGCTTTAATGCCTTGCAGCTACAACTTCAAGGATAGGATAAGTCTTTCTTCCTTTGACATGATCAAGAAAATAAAAAAAAAATCACATTTTTCCTGTGTTTAGTGTGCATGGGTTTTTTTTTTTTTTTTTTAAGGAGGGGGATAGAGAAGTAAAACTATGTTCATTTTTTACTTAAACAAATTGCTAAACACTGCTTTAAATGCATTCCAACTCCAAACACTCATGTATTCTCTCAGGCACTTTTTGTAATTCTTATTTGTTGCACAGCATTTACAGGATAAAAAGCCTTCCAAGTTGAACAGCTGGGTCTACATCCATAGTTTCGCCCTCTCCCCACCCCCCCCATGCCCTACATGACCAAGCTAGCATGAAGACTTCTGAAGTACAGAATATTGATTGGAAACATACTATGGATTGCTTGCACAGCAAGTTAAATTATTGTATATGGTATATATTTAATTTCCCATATATAACAATAAACATGATTGATTCTTCAATTTCAGAGCATCATTTTCGTAATTAAGAAAATAAATACTCTTTCCATATATAGCTAACTTATTTTTTCCAAGGAAATTTCTGTAGTGCAGTAGCTCATGTGTGACAGACAAATAACTATCCCTCTTCCTGTGGGCCCCTTTTTTTTCTTCCTTTTTTTAGAACCTGCCATTCATTTTCACACCTGACAGTATAAACCCCAGGACGTGGTTGTTGTGAAGAGGATTATCTTTCAGATCAATGCTGAAATTGATTCCAAACTGCACTATTTATCAGCCTGCAGCTAAAGCACTAGGAGTCAGGAAATATTTCCTCTCTTTCAAATCCATTCTTATTCTACTGCTGGAAGGAACATTATACTACAGCCTACATTAACCACACAGTTTTCTGTTCTTTGTCCATGTGGAGAATCAAAGTCAAATACTCAGTGCAGCTAGTTACATTACCACATTTTTTTTGAAAGACAGACAGAATGATGTTTGCCACAGAATAACTATCCTTTGTGCTGTCGCCAAGTAATTACTTAAACCCTTTAAGATAGACTCATTATGATTAATAAGGTTTCTGAATGCCTCCTATATATTTTAAAATAAAAAGTACTGGTACCACGTCTTCATCTTAATTTGACATAATGATCTGGAAAACATACATATAGTCTCTTTTTTAAATTAAGTTTAAAGATGAATTTAATGCACCTGAAAATGGAAAATTGATTGGATTGGCTACATTCAGGCCTGCTATGAACAGATACAGTAAATTATATCAACCGAATTTCATCAATCTATCTAGGTATTTGTAACAGGTCTGTCACTATCATATCTGAACATCAAACCAATTCAACCCTGATCTGCTATCCATGACCAGGGCTTATTCTTATCACTGACTGACAAACTCTGTGGTGGAGAGAGTCCAATGCCTGGTAAAAATCAATGGGAGTCTGTCCATTGACTCCAACAGTCATTGCATTAGGCCTTTTTCCACAAGAGAATATGTTGAGGCCATTAGCTAACTTTCTCCTTTGACCTAAATGGTATTTGAATACAGGTCTCCAGTAGAGAAAAGCTGGTAAACCTTAACCAGCTATACCACACGGACTCCAATATAACTTAAAATTTACAACATAACATAATTTACCAACGAAGTATTTATATACATTGCAGAGAAATTTAAATAACATCAATAGTCTAAATGACAACGTTAAGAAGATGATGAGAAACAGCCAGTTTGGAAGAAGCATTGGTTTCTTTTCATTTCAGTTTATCATAATAAGAAACACTGCATTGTTGTTAATCGTGATGACTAAAACTGAACTCTAAAGGTTTATTAGCTATGTGGGGCCACTGATGACAACATCAGAATTTTATCCATTTCACAAAAGCTTTATTAAAATTACATATTTCTGAGTTATAATCAATTGAATATCTGTGAAGCATTAAAACTAAATAAGAAAGCCTACATTTTCAAAAGTTACTAGTGATTTCTGGTGTCTGAACATTTGGGTGTACCAAGTGCTTAGTACTTTCTGAGAATCAGGTCCTTTTAAGGCATATTAAGTTGGATAGCCAGATACTGACGCACCCAAAACCACTTTTATCCATTGAGGGTGAAATGTTTACCATTTACATAGCAGTTTTCATCTTTGGAATGCTCTACGAACATCAGATAATTAATCCTCACAACATTTGGTAGCTAAGTAGCTATTATCCTCATTTCACAAATGGA
Source organism: Trachemys scripta elegans (assembly GCF_013100865.1). NCBI lineage: Eukaryota > Metazoa > Chordata > Testudines > Emydidae > Trachemys > Trachemys scripta. The sequence goes on along the minus strand of NC_048300.1, from coordinate 85,341,911 downwards.
GTAAGTGAGGAAGAAAGTTTAAGTGATTTATTGAAGATTACAAAGGTAATCAGTGTCAGACACAACTTTAAATCTTAGGAGTTCCTGGGATCTTATGCTCAGGTCTAAATACTGTTTCTCTCTCACAATTCATGCACATAACAAAACTTTCACAACAATATTTTTGTACAGTCACCTTTACAATGTCTTCACTTGGAATATTCAGATTGAATGACAAAAATAAATATTAGACAATGGCAAACTGAAAACTTTCCTTTGGGGTGCTTTCTGGGTTTTTTTTCTTTTTTTGACTTTTTGAATTTCACAGTGATAGGATTTTTAAAATAGTTAATCTCATGGTTTCAGAAATTTATATCTGAAATTTCACAGTGTTGTAACCTTGGGGGTCCTGACCCAAAAGAGGGTTATGGGAGGTTGTGAGATTGCCAGCCTTACTTCTGTGCTGCTGCTGGCTGGGGTGCTGCCTTCTGAGCTGGGTGGGTGGAGAGCAGAGGATGCTGGCCGCCACCAGCAGCAACGCAGAAATGAGGCTTGCAGGGTATAGGAAAGTCATCACTTTTGGAGGGGGCAGGGCCGGCCTCTCAGGTGGGCGACCGTCCAGGACCCCATGGTCGGGGCCTCTGTGGTCCCCCCCTCAGCCAGACCAAGGTCTCTTTAACGACCGAGGGCTGGGCCTGGAGTTGGGGAGGGGCCGGGCTCGGGGCGCCCCAGCCAGGGGTTCCTACCGTGGGTCAGGCTCCAGCTGCTAGTCCCGGCAAGGCTGGAGAGGAATGGGACTTCCTCTTCCCCTGCATGGGCTGCTCCTGGGCCTGGGTCAGACTCACCTCCAGGAACCTCCCCCGTCTGCAGGAAGCACTGCGGCTGCGCTGCCTTCAAAGCACAGCCTCACTTCTGCACCCTCACTTCTGCACTACCTTCAGAGCTGGGCTCCCAGTCAGCAGCCGCAGAGCTTCCTGAAGCCATGGGAGGTTCCCAGAGGTGGGTCTGACCCAGCCCCCGGAGAGGCCCCTGCAGGGGAAGAGGAAGTCCCATCCCTATTAGCCCGGCCGGGACTAGCAGCTGGAGCCCAGAGCATATTATGAGCCCACATCACCGACAACAGTCAGATTTCATGGGGGAGCTCAGATTTCACGGTCCGTGACATGTTTTTCGTGGCCGTGAATTTGGTAGGGCCCTACAGATAAACCATGCTAATGTCAAATAGCAATGCAAACAGCCCCCTCAAAAAACAATCTGAAAAAAAAATCAACATTACCTCACTGTATTAAAGGTTATCAAGACAAATCATGTCACTTTCTGTTTTGCATTTTTTAGGTTTGCTTGTTTTGGGGAGTTGTTAATTTAAGCTATGATTGCCTTTTATTACATTAGCATAAATTTATTCTGACAACAGAACTAAGAGACGCCCTTAAAAACTATCTGAGAGATGGTAAATTGAGTAGCATGTTAAACCTCAGACCTTTGTACTTGATTTTAAAACAGTTTTATAAAACATGGCTTCAAAAATGTGCCACTCCTGGAATAACATGGCAAATGCCATTCACAATTGTGATCTGTTGACAGAGGTTAGTCAGGTGGCTTACATAGTCCTTGCCCACACAACATGGTCTTATAAAATGCTTTCATTGCATCACTTCCACGAAAAATATACATTTATTAAATACATCAGTTCACTGATACTACTAAAATAATCTTAGTGTCTGCAGGGACACAAATTTACCATAAGCTTTTTATAATCATTTATTGAGACTAGTAACAAACTTGGGGAAAAGGGAAACCATTTTATATAACAAACTGATCTGAATTATTAACAAATCAAATAACTCGATGGGTGAAGCATGAAAAGAAAGTCATTGTAAGCCATGGAGAGTTCAATGAGTTGTTTTCCACTACCATTCTAGAAGGGGAGTTACCAATTTTTTCCTTCTTATTTTTAATCTATCTTAATCAAAAATTGAAAACAAAGTATGTAAAAAGCCTGATAAAAATCAGGCTGCCAGATAAAATATTAACAAAGACTTCAGATGTCTCATTTTCCATTTCATTTTCTCATGCTCTTTTTCTGTATGAGACAAGAGCAAGGAGGTTTACCCATTGTTCATGAGAAACAACTTTAGCAGAAAGAGATACTGTCTGCAGCACATATCGATATTTAGAGCAGCAAAGCACTCGGCAGGACAGTGGATTACAAATTTTAATGATCTGTGTCTAACGCACGAGTGCTAATTCTAAACATGATCAATACAGATAAGAATTCCCATCAACACACACAGTTTTATTTTATTTTATTTTAAATTACATTTATATTATTTTAATTTTACTTTTTCATTGAGAATTGACAAAATCAAGGTTTTCAGTGTCCATGCAACTATGCTTACATCAACAGAAGCAATGTCACTTCTAAAACGTTGTTGTTTTTAATAGCACTTAAACCTATTTGATAGTTAGACTTGACTTTACAACCTATAACTAATGGAAACAACTACAATGAGTCTTTTTATATAAATATATGTTTGAAAAGTCATACTGAACTGTTACCATTTCATTTCTGTGATAATGCTTTGAAAGCACTTAACAACTGCTCCATAAACAGGGCCGGCTCCAGGCACCAGCTTAACAAGCAGGTGCTTGGGGCGGCCAAGGGAGAGGGGCAGCACCTGCGGCAATTCGGGGACGGCAGGTCCCTCACTCCCTCTAGGAGCGAAGGACCTGCCGCTGAACTGCCGCCGCCGATCGCAGCTTTTTTTTTTTTTCAATTGCCGCCGCCGATCGCAACCACGATCGCAGCTTTTTTTTTTTTTTGCTTGGGGCGGCAGAAATGCTGGAGCCGGCCCTGTCTATAAAACCACTAAATGCACTATGATGTGTGTTAGAAAAAACATGTTTGTTATATTTTCTTGGAAATTGCATTTTAACTATCTTAGTGTGTCTTGAGAATAACTGTAAAGAACGATGGCAAAAAACCCCTAATTAATGGTGGGATATTAGATAAAACTGAGTTTTCTTTTATAAAGTATACTCTTAGTAAAGAAACCTCTTGGGAAATTATTTCATTGACTTATACAATTATGACTAATGCACTAGCCCTTTACTTTGGGCATAATATACTACTGTTGACCACTTTTCAACACAGAGGCAATTGCTTTCCACAACAATTCTCAACTCCTCTCTCTCTCTAATACAGATGCAGAAAGACAGAACTCAGATAACTGTCATCTTATAGCTATACATCACCGGTTTCTTATGAAATCACACTAACCAAGTGATCCAAATTGTTTGTCAAATTATCGGAATTCCAAGAATGTCACTAATGCTTTATAGCATGGCTTTCCAGAGCTTTATAGCCTTATATTATAGTTTTTAAATTATTTCAAAGGATTTTGCAGGGGTATAACTGAGGGCTAAAACTGACTATACTTATACACATAAAATGGTTGTAAATATCGATATTATGTTTTATTTTTGTGCATATTAACATATGGAGGCAGCAAGGTCTAGTGCATGGGTAGGCAACCTATGGCACGTGTGCCGAAGGTGGCACGCGAGCTGATTTTCAGTGGCACTCACACTGCCTGGGTCCTGGCCACCGGTCCGGGGGGGCTCTGCATTTTAATTTAATTTTAAAGGACGCTTCTTAAACATTTTAAAAACCTTATTTACTTTACATACAATAGTTTAGTTATATATTATAGACTTATAGAAAGAGACCTTCTAAAAATGTTAAATTGTATTACTGGCACATGAAACCTTAAATTAGAGTGAATAAATGAAGACTCGGCACACCACTTCTGAACAGTGGCCGACCCCTGGTCTAGTGAATAGGGCACTGTACTACAGTCAGAAGACTTGGTTCTGTTTCTAGCTCTGCCACTGACTTTCTGTGTGACCTTAGACCAGGGAATCCCAAACTTGGTTCGTGGCTTGTTCAGGGTAAGCGTCTCACAGCCCGCCAGGGGCTTACCCTGAACAAGCCACGAACCAAGTTTGGGAACCCCTGCCTTAGACCAATCTCTCCATCTCTTTGTGCCCTCTTCGTACCCTTTGTCTTCTCTATTTAGACTGTAAACTCTTCAGAGCACAGACTATTTTCTACTATGAATTTGTACAGCACCTAGCAAAATGGGGCACCAATTTCAGTGACGCCTCTAGGAACAAGTACAGTACAAATAATAAGAATTTTCAACTTAAAATTTCTATTTTGACTAGCAGTTCATATGCAGCCCAATAGTGGACATGCAGGATTTGGGTAATTTTTAAACTTAGGAGGAAGTTTAGCCAGCAGCCATACTGCCTGACTTTTGAGGGCTGAATTTTATAACAATAACATTATTTTAATGATTACTCAGTTGCATGACTTTTTCTAACTGAAAAACAATTAAATGGTTTGTTTAAAAAAAAAAAGGAGAGAGAATGTCCTTGATAATTAGGAAAGGAAATAAATTATACAAGTATCAGTAATTGAAATTTGGATTTATATTCAAATTCAAGCTTTTTATCCTCAACATCAAGGCCCTGCACAACTCTGCCCCTGCTACTTTTCTGCTGTCATTCCATCCCAGCCCTTTCTTCCTCCGTCTATCCTCTTCCCCAATTTCTTCTATATTCCTCCTTTGAGCCGTCCTGCTACACACTTATTTGTGCTTTCTTCCCTGCCACCCCTTATACTTAAAACTCTCTCCCTCTCCTTCGGTGCCAAATAGCCTCCACCTCTTCACAGACCACTCCTGAAAAGATTTTCTGTGACAATAAACCTGAGGTTCAGTAGATTAAAAAATGCCAACCAAGATATCTACAAGACTGAACCATCACTCAGTGTATTATATGTAATTCAACTGTATTGTCTGAGTCTAATTTAGATCAAATTTTGAAAAATTACAGAAATGACTTGAATTAAACTCCTTAGAGTAGTGACCGTGTCTCCCTGTTTATCTGTAACATGCCAAGTACAAAAAAGGTGCTCAGAAAATAATTAACAACAACAGTACTTCTCCTCGGTCTCCTCTTTTTCTGTATGTCAAAGGGTCTGATTCACCACTGTGTTACTCTAATTTTTATGTCTATGTAATTCTATTGATTTCAAAGCATTTACACTGGCGTAAAAGTGGAATAACACAGTGGTGAATTAGGCCTAAGATATGTCAATGGTGGTTCTTTGCTTTATTCCAACCAATTAACAGTGTGTTTGATATGAGAGTGCAAGAGGATCATTATGTCTGTAAGGAGATTATTAAAAACAATAGATATGAGACTCTTGCAAAATATGAGCCTGAGCTTCATGAAACACCAGTAAGGTTTATTACATTAATTCAATACTTCTTGCTAACTATAAAGTTTTCAAACTAGATATGCAATGGCATATACATAAAATACCTACTTTTTAAGTATCGAGCACTGTTTTCAAAAGGGTCTTATTTTGGAAATAATTAATGGTGGTATTCTGACATGACAAGTTATTTTTGGCATATTGCTGTAAATCATGTTATGATGCTACATCCTATGAATGGCTAGAATCTGAAGGGGATACTGTAAAACAGTTTATGCTCATATTTTATCTTATGTCCAAATTGTTATCTAACAGGGAATATTTTATGGATTTCGAACATATATTTGAAACCCACAGTGTCTGTACAGTCCTTTGAAAATGTATAGGATAAGGCCAGGCATTTCCCGTCCTTGTCGTCAGTGTTGATTTAGCATGGTGCTGTCTACCACATTCATTTACAGTGTCTACAACAAAGGACTTTGGGGATGGATGAGAAAATAAAAAGTCTATGTCCTTAGAGGGAACATAATATTTTTTATCTGCTCTTTTTCATGTGGGAGGCATTATTGCTGGTATATGCCAGATGTTTTTTTCTGGGTCTAGCAGGGCCTCGTTAACAGGAGTACAATATGAGCTGATGACAAAGTATGTAAGATGTCGAGCAGCTTGTGTTGTGACACCTTTGCTTCTTTAAGGGGAATTTGTAGCAAGTCTGCTACTCTCTTAGTAAGATCTTGAAATTGTGTGAAATCTTCTGCCATGGTAGGTGGGGGACTCATAACGGCTTCATCAGGAGAGGATGAAGAGATGTTCATTGTTGAAGTAATCTCCTTGTCCATTATTGCTTCCTGTTTCTCAAAAGTCTCCTCTTGAGGATCAGGAGGTCTAGACAGGGAAGATGAGGGAGATCGTCTTCCTCTATCCCGATGGGCAATTCTCGAGATCCTGAAGAACTGTAGGCTGCCCATGTGTCTCAGTACAGCCACTGAGATTGTGCAAAAGGCATGAGTGGGGGCACCCAAGGGTGGGCAGTACAAACTAGATGGGCCTTAACTCTCATGGTGGGTGGTACGGCAGCTCTGAGACTGTTTCCGGGTGACTGGTCCCTTGGTATTGTATTGGGGAGCCTTCCACCGAGACTGAGTATATGTCATCCTCATTCTTCTCTTTCTCATCACTTAATAGAAATGGAGCAGTCAAAGACACTGATGGTGACTGTCTTGGTACTGCAGGAATGTCAGGGAACCAAGATGTAGTCGGTTCCACAATTGCGAAAGTACTGAGTATGGGTGATTCCAGTGTCTCTGAGACAAGCAAGTTTTGGAGAAACATAATTCTTACAGTATTGTGGTAGCAGTTGATACTGTTGAGGCAGGCTCTGTGGGAGCAGTTGAAGTAGAAGGAGTCAATGGCCCTTGCAGGCTTCTTCGTTCCGACGAATGGCCAATAGATGTCAGTCAGGGCTTTTGTGGGGCCGAACTACTCAGTACTGAGGCCCTCATTGACGCCATCAGCGCCACATTCGTGAAGCTACTTTGTTCTCTATCACTCCTTTCTTCCGATGGTACCGATCTTCCCAAGCCTATGCCCTTATGGTCTTTAGGCTTACTGATGGTACAGGTATCTGAGGAGCCTACAGCCTCATGGGCACCCAGACTCAGGTCAGTTGGTCCTGAGAAGGTCGGCCTAGTCAAGGATCTCTTTTTCCCAGACAATTCTCTATTCTAGGGACTTGTAGCCCACTTTTTTGAAAGGAATCACCAGATTTCCTTTTTGAAGTCACTGGCGAGTGTTGAACTGAGGTCACTGATAGGATCGACATCTCATCCGGTACCACTGTATAGGGTGGGTCCCAGGTTGTAGGCTGGTCTAAGTGAACTTTCCACCGTGAGAAATCTGAGCTTCAGGTTTTCTTGCCCTTGATTTTAGTTTCAGTCAAAAAAGTGCACTTTTGTGGTACTTGAGACACTCTGAGACAGTGAATGCAGCGTGAATGGCCATCACTGAATGGGATAGCTTCTCTGCAGACAAGACAGCATTTAAACCCAGGGGAGCCGGGCATACATTTTGCAGGTTTCATTTCCCAAAAGGGAAAAGATGAAGAAGAGCTAACTAAAGACAGGGACATAGCTATTCCAGAAAATAAAATAAAAGAAAAAGAGAATTTCTTTTACGAAAAGTAAAGAAGGAGATTATTAACCCAATGAAACTTCTATGAACTATACTATTAACTAGGAACAAAGGTCAAAAATAGATAAGTAATTGTAAAATCAGACTCTGCTATGGCTCCGTCTCAGGACAAAGGTGGTTGAGAAGGAACTGGGAACGGTTCACCTGCACAGTGTTAGATAGCCTTGAGGCAGGGAGAGCACATGAGAGGGCCGAATGGACACCGCTACCTAAAATCTCCGATCTGAGTCTCAGGGACACGGATACACCTACAATGGAGCACCCACAGGGACACTACTCGAAGAAGAAGACACTGCTTTCATTGCCTCCGTTCAGAATCACAAGTGCCCAAGAAAATTTCCTAATGAAAATGAGTGATATTCTACAAGGCCTGGAGAGTGAAAATCTATATGGCTGCCCATCTAGTTTATGGAAAGTCTAAGGAAGAACGTAAGGTTAAAATAAATTCTGAAAGCAATTGAGATTGTTCAACTAAAATTAAATAGGGAAACACATTCTGTTACAAGCCCAACTATTATTCTTATAGCATGAGACTAAATGAGATGAGAGGAGATCTACAAAATGTCAAAGCTACAGCTGAACTAACTTCCTAAATATGTCTCAGTCATATGTTCCTTGGTAAGATAAAAGTTTTGAAAAAAATCATACTAACCTATCCTCAATACACCAAGCTCTTTATGAATCTTAGTATAGATCTAGGACAAAGACTTCTGAGGCTCTAAAGAGTTTACTGACCACCATATTATGGTATTTCCAGGTCTACAGGTCTATTTCAGTCAGCAGCTATGGTCTCAATGGGATGTTAGTCCAGTTACACAGAAATAACTGAGGCATATTGTTCCAGATAGTTTTTTGAAACGGAGACCAGGGGCATGCAAATATAAACAAAATGTTTACTGACCATCTATATCTATAATTTGTTGTTAAATATTAAATCTTAAAGATTGTTTATACAGAGCACATAGGTTTGGATGAAATGTGAGGTTATATGTACTGTTTCTTTCAATTTGTAGCAGGAAACCAGGCAGAAGAAGCTAAGGAAGATTCTAGGCAGACGCTCTGCATTGGAACAGAATGAGAGACAGTAGTTGGATGCAGAATGTCATTGCAAACCAACAAACTGTGGGCCTAATCCTCCACTTTGTTGCACTTTATGTCATTTACAGTTTCACAAAGAGGATACAATACATTATCAAATCATAATAGAAGCCCGTTACACCCACTTTGCACAAATGTAAATGACAACACAAGCTACAAGGCAGTAGACAATCAAATCCACGTGTGTCATCTTCACATTTTTCATGGAAAGTTATTTAATAACTTCAGACTTTTCCCCTTTTAATTTAGAAGATTAAAAAATGTGCAAACATCTTCTTAGCACACAATAAGTATTACAGTAGAAAGGCTTCACAGACTTGGAGATACAGTTTAATGAGACTGTCCATTCAATCATTAATATCTGAATCAGGTATCTGTTCTGTAACTGATTATATAAGTTGTATTCCTTAGTAAATAAAAGTGTCTTCAAATAAAAAATATTTATTTTATATAGTCTTTCATAATAAATATATCACAGAGAAAGGCAAAGAGAATCCATAATCCACCTAGCTAATTGTACAATGTTGTACATGTAAGAAAAAATCCTTCCAACACCTGCAGGCCATCAGTTTACAGCCTAAAATAAGAGATTGGTTTGCCCTTAACTTACATTACCTCAAATTTTATTAATGATCATAAATTATCCACCCCTTTTAAAATGTTGCTACAGTGGCTGACTCCATAGCCCCTTCTGTGTAAAGGTATTCCACAGGTTTACTATACACTGTTTCAAATAGTGTTTCTTTTGATTTGTTACAAATTTGCCAGCCACTAACTTCATCATGAATTCTCCTGGATTCTTGTAATATGAGACAGTGTAAAGTCTCAGCGTTTCTCTAACCATCTTTATTGCCTTCTCTGGACTATTTCAAACTCAGACTCTTTTATTTAACATGAAGTGAGTAAAATTGGACAATGTATTCTCAAGAAAGGCATGCCATTGTTCAATAAGTCTTTATAACACTTTATGTTTTATTCCTTTTTTTAATGCATCCAAACATCCTATTTGCTTTCTTAATTGATGCTGTGCACTGGGTATGTGATGAAACTGCTGTTATCAGGCATACTGGTGGAACAACTAGTCTCTTGGTAACTATCTTCTATTAATTCAATATCTCTAGGGTACAAAATATGCTATTTCTCTCTAAATAGAAATATGAAAATGCCGCTTATAATGTAACACTGTTTTGATGCACTTCCATAAATACTATGTTATACAGTTTCCCTTTGATGCACTTATCAATATAATAGAAGAATTTTTAAAGTCAGCAATAACACTAAAATATATTATAATGAAGCTTTTAGGAAAACACTACTCTAACCCTATAGATCCATATGCAAATTATCAGATTTTTTTTTATTCCATACATGAGAATATGTAAAATATTAAACTAAAATAAACTGTTTTATTATGTTAGAATATGCAAAGATATATGATAAAGGAATGAGTTAAATAGTATGTGGCAAGCAGAATGCTATATGAAGCACTTTCTGACTATATGTTGTAAAACAATTAATACCCTTTTAAACACTGGAAATTCTAAAACACAGCAGAGCTAGGGTTTCTCATTATCCTGGATTATTTCTACAATATATTCAGAAAGTATAGAAATCAGTGTCAGATACAAAAATGATAAACACTTTAAATTATACAAGCGCTCGGATACTATGATAATGGAAGCAAAGTACTGATATAGATATATAGTTAATAACAATAATGAATCAGCTCATATAGAGAGCTTTTTCACCCATAGATATCAATGGAAGTTGAGGGCTCATAACATGTTGCAGGAGTGCTCAGCACCTTGCAGAATCAAACGTTATGTAGGCAATATATTGTACGTTATTTTCAATAGCAACATTAAGTGGTAACTTAGTGGCACTAACCTACAAAAGAAAGCCATAAAACATGAGTTAGGTTGTCTTCCAAAATGGAGTTCAATAGGCAAACTATTAAATTGTCTCTTTTTATGGTTATGTATTTAAGGACATGCCTTTATCTTACAAGACACATTAGTGTACCATAAAATTCTAAATTCATATCATTTTTGCAGATATGACCTTAAAAACTGAGGTACTCACTATTCTACACAGACACCATGGGCATTCAGATCCACTAGGTGGCTTTGAAAAACTCAGCCTAAATTGCCAACAGCACAGTTTTAAAGAACAGTAATTTATCCTAGTATCCTGGTCAAAATTTTCTCCCTCCCATTATTATACACTGTGAACTGTTTGGCTGCTGCCTTCCACCCCAGAGATGGCTGCATTTTAGCTGTGTTTCATGTACATATTGTAGTTTAAGTGTTTGAAAATCTTTTGAAATAAAAGGTGATAAATAAGTGTAAAATATCTAACTATAATTATGATACAGGAAACCAAGATTTGCTCCCATATTATACATGCTCCCCTTGAGCTATGAATCTGAGTAGCAAGTTTCACTCTGGATGGAATTTTTATTGCCGATTTATAAATCCCTTAGGTTTGTAATAAAAGTGCTGACACAAACTTAGCTTGAGCATCACAAAAGCAAGGCTGTGTTTTTGTCAATTTTTAAAATTTATTTATTTATTACCAGAGTCAAAAAATATTTATTTATTACAGAGTCCTAATAGATGTGTTTTCTTTTGTTAAAATTCCCCCCAAAAGTTAATTACTAGTCTATCAAAAAGAGATTTTTTGTATGTTTTGTGGATATTATGTTTTTAAAAGCACAGGAATAAGAGTGTTGAATGTCCAACATTCATACGAAGCAATGCTATTATAATTTCCTCATAACTATTGAAACACCTATTGGAAATAAATGCCCCAAATCAACCCAAGTGTTGGCAGCAGTTTCATCAGGATAAAGACAGGCTCCAACTGGATGAGATTCACGTGTTTGTTTTTGCTGTAAGAAGTAAAATATCCTGCATATGCTTTCCCATGATTAGGACACAGAAAAAACACAGGTTACCTCATTGTTAAATGTAAAAGTGACTGTGTTGCTGAAAGAGTCTCTTTTCTTCTTAAACTTTCTAACTGAACTTGCTTTACATAACAGAAAATGGTGTAATTGTTCCTATAGTACACGATAAAACTTACACACCAAAAAAAAGAAATCAAAAGTATTACATCATTCTGTTATGACTCCCTAGATGTAAGGATTCCTATTGCATTTATATTATTAAAACATGTTATACAGTTGTTAAAAGAAAAATAAATCATGTTAAGCTTAATTTATTCACTGTTTCTAAGATGCTGGAATTACTGATGACTACAACTGACTATCCTATCTGTGTGAGTTTTAAGAGCCTAAGCCCATTGACTTCAATCACCTTTGGAGCAGGTCCTAAAAGAAAGTATATAATTAATGACACAAAAAATACATTCTCTATATGCCATAGTCCAACACAAACAAGCTCATTAGCAAAGTAAGCACACAATCCTGCATTGCTGTATTCCCCAAAACTCCCAATAGACTTTAATGGGAAATTAGGAATGGGATGGGAAATAACTCTCCTAATGTACACATTGAGTAAGAAGGGAGACAACATAGATACAGGACTTGTGATACATAGGGTGTGAAAAGCACTATTATATCTTCTTGTTCTAATTTTAATATAACTTAAATAAATTTGTGTAATCTCAAAAACAAGACAAATTTTAAGCTAAACCCTCACGGAGCTTTGCTAATTTACAGCTGAGGATCTGGCTTTAGTTTTTTATAAAGTGACCTCTTTTATCAGGAAGGTTTTTCACTTCTTTCAGCTCTTCATCTCTGATAAAAATATAGTAGCACATTCTTTTGTGCCATGCTACTTTAAAAGTGAAGAGAAAAGCTCTTTCTTTGTTTTCTTTCCTTATTTAGAGATAATATTTTTTCCAGAAAACAGTGCTGATGTCTTAACAGCTACATTGATGAATACTGGTATTAGTAAAAGACACATCACAGCATTAGACCTTACAAAACAAGTACTGTAAACTTTTTGACCATAAATAAGATTTATTTTTGATATTATAAACTTACAAAAGCTAAGGCAGGCATAAAAGAAATGTAGCACATTCAAATAAAATACGGGTTTTCTTGTTTAAAAGACTACAGTAAATTAATATACACTGATACTTCATCGTGGTTGGAATCTGATAGAAACATGGATGTCTTTCTCCCTAATAGTGCAAGCTAATTGTAAAACACATGCTATGTGCTGCCCAGCTCCATTCTGTTAATCTTCTTATTTGCCTTAAATCCCGCTTAAACATGTCAAATGCCATAAAAGATATTTACTTAATCTGACATTTTTAAATGTGAAGAACATATTTATGAAAATTTGGTTAAAGGTAATGACAATTTTGAATATTTTAATAAAAACTATAGGAGGCTGGTATTTTGTATTGTTTTAATATTTAATTGCATTATAGATAAAAGCTGGAATATGTTCTGAGAACAGGCAAGACAAACCTGCCTGCTTACTTTGTTTCAAATGTGGTTCAAGACACAGACATTGGTGAAATAGGGAAGACACATGGTCTCATGATAATTACACACGTACACCATGCCATATTTGCAGTAAAACTATAGACAAAAGATACAGAATAATATGTTTAGTATTTCTTGAATTTATATGCTTCATACTATAGAGTTTAAAAACAAATTGGATTCACTGAATTCCAAAAAGCTGAAATATCCTCAAAAGTATTATCGTTTTGTTACCACTTATGTATACCATTATGTCATTAATATGAATGGATAAGCTTTATATGCATTTTATTATAAAAACTACAGTTTGAAAAATCACTGTTAGGGATATGTAGAAGTGGGATGCATGGTTACAAAGCAACTGAGATTTGGCTTGTTCATTCTGGAGTGGGTTAGAGACTGAAACTAAGAATATTGTGGGGCTGAATGAAGATGTTAACAAGGTCTATAATTTATTTTCTTGTTGCCATTATCCCGCCACAATCAAAATAAATGTGGTGAAGTTAAAAGTTATGACTGGTGAACTGGAGACATAACACTTACAATCAAGTCTGGGCCTGATGGCATGTAGTCTGGCTCCAAAAGAAAAGGGAGAAACTGGAGAAATCTAAGCTACTTACTGCTTTTTTGCTGGTTGAGACTACGGTATTTTCTTTTTCTATGCAGTATAATTGCATAAACTTATTTTATATTGTCTTATATTGTTCCTGTTCACTTACTTGCACTCAGTACATACATTTAGTTAAACTTACACATCACTGTGTTGCATTACAAAATCTCGATGATCTTCATTTACCATCCTTTACTCCATCTCATTGCACAGCAAAGACAATCTGAATTAGTTTTCATTAAAATACATGCCTCTCTATTTTTTACTTCATCCCTATCAAAGTCCCAATTTGGTTTTATTGGAAAAATAAAACAAAACAGCCTTTGAATTTAAAAATACATTTTTAAAAATTGATTCCATAGGCTCTGTCTCACTTCCTGGTTGGAGGCAGGGGCTACAGCTGCTGTTCTGGAAGCTTCATGAGAAAGAACGATCAGAGCATCACCAGGAAGAGATGCATGCACAGGGCAGGACTATACTTGTTGGAAGACAAATGGCCTGTTTCTCCTAATAGGTTTACAGGAGAGGAACAGGAAGAGCCCCAAAATCCAATTGTTGCTCAGGAGTGGGAAGGGTGTAGAGTTCAGCCTGAGTGGAGCCAGAAGAGCTGGAGGTCAGGCCCCTGGTTTCTTCAGAAGAGCTGTGCTGGAACTGGCAGACAGGTTTTCCAGCAAAGTGTTATTGATTTCCTCAGGGCCGGCTCTAGGATTTTTGCCGCCCAAAGTAAAAACAATTTTGGCGCCGGCCATGCCGCCCCTAAAAATGTGCCGCCCCAAGCACCAGCTTGTTTTGCTGGTGCCTAGAGCCGGCCCTGGATTTCCTACTCCTCCAAATAGCTAAGTCTTGAACCATATTCACAGATTCATAGATTCCAAGGCTGGAAGGGACCATTGTGATCATAGTCTGACCTCCTGTATAATACAGGCCATAGAACTTCCCCAAAATAATTCCTACAGCGTATCTTTTAGAAAAACGCAATCAAATTGTATGTTGGGTTAGTGGTGCAGACAAATACCCCGTTGAAATCAGGCCTTGGTATATATTATCCCATACTTGCCAACAGTCTTTAAAAAACAAAATAATTGTTTCTAATTTGCATAAATAAGGAGCCAGCATTCCCCAGTCCTGCATTTAATTTTCAAGTCTCCCATCAATTATACACTTTCCTCATTCAACCCCAGCATTTAATTTTCTAGCTCCAATCCACAATGCCCACTCCTGCAGTTAGTTTTCAAGTTCCCCATACAATGTACCCTAGTGTTTAATTCTCTACTCCACTCTAGAATTTCTCTACCTTTCCATATCTTTCCTTCCCTTCCACTCCACACCCCATCCCAGCATTTAATTATATACCTCCTAAGCTATAGAAGTCATCTTCTCCTTCTCTGTCCTGCTTGGTTGGGGGCTTCCTGATGGCTTTTCCCCCGCACAGACACCTAGCTTTTCTCCCATCCTGGCCACTGAAAAGGGGCACTGCTGGGAGCCTTCTCCTTCCCCGCTACTGTCAGGGACATGGAGCCACCACCGACAGCCAGAACAGGAGCTGCTCCCTAGCCACCTCACCACACATGAGTGCTTATAACTCCACAGCAGAGTAAATGCAAGGAAGAACTGTCTGCTCCATCTCTTAAAAAGGCAGGTTGTCACTCAGCATGTTCAGTAGCTCTGTTTGGCTGCTCTTTCCCAGGAGACTGGGGAATGGGGGATGAAAACCATTCCTCATAGACTAGAGTTTCCCCCTGAAGACCCATAGGAGGGTCTGAAAACCTCCAGCCTACATAGAAACTTCATAGAGTTAGCAGGTCTGCATTCACAAATTCACAGAGCTTTATAAAGAGCATTGTATACCATCTGGGTATTATTAGTAAAAATAAGAAACCAAGAACTTTCCGGCCTGAAAGCTGGAATGTCAGGACCAGGTGTCTGGGATTGACAGACAATGATGACCTACAATACACAAGCAGCATATGGAAAACAGCTTTGATAGACCGTGAGCTGTACAAACTTAATGTTGACATTGCAGCACTTCAGGAAACAAGACTTGCAAATGCTGGCTCTGTCCAAGAGGCCAATTACACCTTCTTTTGGCAAGGTAAAAGTAGCAAAGAAAATCGTCTGCACGGTGTCGGTTTCGCTGTGAGAAACAAGTGGGTAAAGCTCCTAGAAACACCTATTGGGAAGTCAGAGCGTATCATCTCACTTAAACTTCAGATGACCATCAGCTCTGTTAACATCATTAGTGCCTATGCGCCAACATTCAAATCTAGCCCCAAGGAGAAGGATACATTTTACGACTCTGCATCAAGTTGTCAAAAGAATACCATCAACTGAGCAACTTTTCCTCCCTGGTGACTTTAATGCAAGAGTTGGTGCAGACAAGTAGTCATGGCCAGATTGCCTAGGACATTTTGGCATTGGCAAGATGAAAGAGAATGACTTTTTGAATTCTGCACCCAAAACCAAATGTGCATTACCAATTCATATTTTAGAGGAAAAAATCACCACAAAATGTCATGGTGACATTCAGGATCAGACCACTGGCACCAATTAGACCTTGTTATCGTCAGGAGGAAAGACCTACCCTTAGTGCAGAACACTCGCACGTTCCACAGCGCTGAGTGTGACACTGACCACTCCTTGATTATTAGCAAAATGAAGACTACAGCCAAGAAACTACATAGAGCAAAACCTAGGAGCAAGCTCAAAATCAATGCTATTAACACCAAAAACCAGAGGAAGTGCTAAGAGTTGTGAAGGCTTTGGAACTTAGCATGCACGGGAAGTCATTACCAGAGAAGGCAGAGGAATTCTGGGAAGATTTAAGAAAAATCCATGAAACAGCTTTAACTACATTTGGGGAAAAGAGACCATCAAGAAAGGATTGTTTTGAAGAAAATGAAGCAGTCTATCTGGAACACAACAAAAAACCAACAGAGAGCAGCAAAGTGAGACTTCGACATGCAAAAACTGAGGTGCAATGAGCAAGCAGACGCTGTGCAAATCATTACTGGATGAAGCTGTGTGAAGAGATACAGACAGCCTCAGACACAGGAAATCTCAAAGTCATGTATGACGGCCTGAAGAAAGCTCTAGGTCCCACTGTCAACAAGGTTGCCCATCTCAAATCGCACAGCGGTGAAACTATTACAGATGAAAGCAAGCAGTTGTCTTGTTGGCTTGAACACTATTCAGAGCTATACGCACAAGAAAGAAACATCACCAGCGAATCACTGGGCCAAATACCAACTCCACGGGTCATATCAGAGCTAGATGTGGAGCCCACAGTAGAAGAGCTAAACAAGGCCATTGATTTGCTATCAAGTGGCAAGGTTCCTGGAAAAGATGGCATCCCAGCAGAAATCCTCAAGTATGGGAAAGACAACCTCTTACCATATCTTCATCAGCTGCTACTTAAATGCTGGAAAGAGGGTGCAGTACTATAAGAGAAATATGATGTAAACATCATCATTTTGTATAAATATAAAGGCAAAAAGGGCACTGCAACAACTACAGGGGTATCTCGCTACTAAGTGTAGCAGGAAAAGCTTTTGCAAAAGTCATCTTAGTGCACCAACAACAGCTGGCGAATTGTGTCTACCCTGACTCAGTGCGGATTCAGGGCTGGAAGAACAACTATAGACATGCAACATGCGACAACTCCAAGAAAAGTGCAGAGAGCAAAACTGAACATTGTATATTGTCTTTGTGGACCTAACCAAAGCATTTGACACAGTAAGCAGAGCAGGTCTATTTGCAAAACTAGAAAAGATAGGATGCCTGCCAACCCTGTTAGGCCTTATATGTTCATTCCACAACAACATGAGAGCAATTGTCCAGATTGACGAGTCCACTTCGGACAGCTTTGAGATGAAAAGCATAGTGAAGCAAGGATGTGTTCTTGCCCTACACTCTTTGGAATCTTCTTCTCGGTACTCTTGAACTGTGCATTTAAAGACATGAAAGGTGGAGTGTATCTCCACACAAGATCAGATGGGAAATTCTTCAACCTGTCCCGACTTAAGTCAAAGATCATAGTCAAAAAGGTGTGTGATAGATCCAGGCCAGTTGGGTACAGCAGAATAGCAGAAGGCAGATATACTGGCCACTGAATTAATAGTTTTCTGTTCCCTGACTGACCAGAGCAGGGGCTGCTCCAGGCTAATGAGAACACCTGACTCCAATTAACCTGCAAAGAGTCAGGTGAGGCCATTAAGCTAATGTGACCACCTGACTCTAATTAAGGCCCCTCTGATATTATAAAAGGGCTCACTCCAGTCAGGCAGAGGATAGCTGGGGAGCCAGAGGAGAGGAAGTGTGACTGAAGGGCTGGTTAATGAAGATACCCTCAAGTCATTGGTAAGGGAGCCCTAAGGTAAAGGTGAAGAAGGGAGAAGCAGGAGAGCTGTGGGGAAGTGGCCCAGCAACTCTGGCAGTGAAAGGCTGGCTGCCAACAGCTGCTACCATTAGGGTCCCTGGGCCGGAACCCGAAGTAGAGGGCGGGCCTGGGTTCCCCCCAACCCACCATTACAGAAAAACCACCTGGGAGGGGAAGACAAGCCCCTGTCAGGACAGGAGGCTAAACTGTTTTGGTACGAGACCGTAGGATCAACAGAGACTGTGGGAGTTCTCTCACCAACCTCCTTGCTGGCTTATGATGAAAAGGGCTCAGTAGACTGTATCCATGGCCCTAGAGAGAGAAGGGCTACGTGGAGGGTCGCAGTGAGCCTCTGAAGCTAGCATAAACCACCTGGAAGCGCGGGACCCATGGGGACAAGGTCGGAGCTCTGCTACAGGTGCTAATCAGGGAACTTCTATTCACTGATGCTGCTGCCCTCATCACCGACAATGAAGTTCTACTACAAGAACTCACGGACTGCCTTTCAAGTGCCTGTCAAGCATTTGTTCTCACTATCAGCATCAAGAAAATGGTTGTATTAGGACAGGGAGTTCCACAAGATCCTTCAATTACCTTAAATGCAAACCAGCTAGAAGTAGTCCAAAAGTTCAGCTTTTTAGGTTCTACACCAACCTCTGACTGTGTGTTTGAAAGCACTCTGTGTATAGTCAGTTTCACTCTTTCTCCTATATAATCAGTTTGCCATTGTTTATATGAATTTTTCACACAATGACAAGGGAGATAAAAACATTTTAAATAGAAAAATGTTACTAATAAATTTGCAGGTGTGGTATTTGAAAATTCTTTGAATTTTTTTTTTTTTTTATAAACTGATAGCTTTCCCAACTTGATATAGCTTTCAAGTTCACAATGTTGCTAACACTGTAGAATTTAAAGTGGGGAAAAACTATAAAGGTATCTATTGAAATTGATATAAAGATTATTCTCCTATTCTAGGGCAAAGCCCTTTAGAAATGTAATCTATAGGCCACTACTTACCAAAATTAATATAACTTTACTTTTGTTTTGGGCAGAACTTCAGGTGATTTACTTCTAATAATAATAAACAGTGTTTATTATTATTAATTTTCTAATTGCCTATTCTTTGCTGCCGTGTGCTATATAAATGCACAAGCAATTACACATGAAAAATGTAGGCTGTCACCACTGCAAATTCAAAGCAATGTTTTTATTAACCAAGCACGCAGGAATCAGAGAATGTGTCTTAAAGCATCCACAGCATGGGAAGAATCTGCAAGCATTCAGCATATGAATCAGTAAAATGATAAACCAATTCCCTTTTAGAAAACACAGGGTCTTCTCTCAAATCAAAGTTTTTCAAAATTATTATCAAAGTAAGATGATGGATTGGAACATCAAGTGATCACACCAAACTGCTATGTAGTAACGTCCAATATTAGCCAACTTCAGTTAATAAAAAGTGTTTTCAACATACAGTCAATGACAACATTAACAATGGCAATCGCTCATGTTTGTCCTTAACATTTTTAATATCAAACGAGTTTTCCAACTGTGAACAGTACTGCAGTGATTTCATCTAATATTAAGCCTTCCTAAAAGATATGTGTGAAAGGGCAGTCCAGTAACTGAACTCTAATCTGACAAACAAAATTGCCTAAACAAACGAACAGTGCATGCTCCCATCTGGGGACCCTGAGTAAAATTTCTTGACATTTCATATTTTTAGTGATCAACCTTTCAGAAATAGCCTGCTGGTAATTTTCTCACTTTGTACTTTTTTACATACTCTTTGTTGCCTCAAACCTGCATTCTGAAATATTTTTCTTTTTCTTTCTTTCTTTTTGTTATTACCAAATAACAGTTGCTGTCACAATATATATTTCCCAGTTTTGACCTACAGAGACCATCTTCTGGGTGGGAAGGTAGTTCAGGCTGCATGCTCATTCACAACTCTTTGCCTGGCTGCTGAGACTGCTAACAAGCTTAGCAACCAGTCTCAGTTGCAGGGTGTTTTTTGTGACATGGACAAATTTTCACAAGAATATGTATCTGAGTCAACCAGTCTCATTTCACATCAACTACTAAATAGCCTTTATATAGTAATTTTTGGCCTTTACCAAATTGGGTTGGATTAAAACAAGTGACCAGAGATAAAGTGTTCTATATCCTATTACCAGTCCAGTATTCAGTTGATGCACAAATCCCATTCTAATTGCTTATTAATGGTAGGCCATATTCTGAGCTGGTGTAAATCAGTGTAGCTTCCCTGAAATCAATTGAGCTACACTGATTTACTCCAGGTCAGGATCTGACCTTGTAAGCCCAGTGCTAAAGCATCTAGGACCGCAGGTGGCTAGGGTTAGAGAAGGCTCAGTCCCCCAAAAATATTACCTGAGCCACCCTGCCACCTGACAGGGCGTTGTGGTGAGAGGGACCAACCTGCACACAGATGCATGCAGCAAGTTATGCTGTATGCTGGCTCCTCTGAATCTGTGAGCAGCAAGAGCCAACAGGCCTGGAGCTGGGAGCCAGGCCCAACCCTGCAGGACAGGAGCCACCACTGAAGGGTGTGGGGGGGCAGGCTGAGTTCCCCCCAATAATATTTTCACCAGCTGCCTATGTCTAGCACTGGAGAACTTATGCAAGTGTATGCGTATGTGTGTGAATTTGTTGCTTGTGAAATCTGTCAAATTACCATGTCTGGAGAATTAATTTTCTTTTCCTCCGCATAACAGATACAGCACAGATATCAACAGAGCAAGCTTCCCCACAGTGCAATAGTACTATGTCTAAAACATATTGCAGAGACCACCTGTGACCCTAAGAGCATCATATGCACGAGGACAAGGGGCTTATTGATATCTGGTAATAAGTTTCAGCCAGCCTGACCAGTTCAGTGTATCCCAACTCACTAACCTCAGAACCTGTATATAAAAGGTATCATGTAAGATATCAGCAGAAAGCTAATAGCATACTGATCATTAATATTATTGCATGGTGTATGTATTGAGAACAAATTCAAAATTACAAAAATATTGAAAATTATGTTATCAAACTGTGTCTGCCAGGCAGGGCTAAAGTTACTCCTCCCTAAACAAAAGAATATGGTTTGTCCACCTAAAAGGTATTTCCAAGGTTCATGGGAATATAATTTACATAGAGGGTAAAAAGGAACATCAAGCCAACAAGAGGAGAAGATTACAGGAACAGATTGATTAGTATTTTAATAAAAAGCAGCAGGGGAAGAAAATAACATGAAACTTCCTTCACCATCAGATTCCATGTTGCCTTCTTCACAGCTTGAATGAACTTTAGGGGGTTAAGCTTCAGAAGAATCCATTTCAAAGGTTCACAGGACTATAAAAGAGTGATCTTTCACCTAAGAAGACAAAGGAACCAAGCACTTTGGACTTTGTGGGAGATCCTGACCAGAGGGGTGGTCCACCATGTTGCTCGAAGGTAGATTGGTAAAGAAACTACTGAATAAAGGCTGTAGCTTGTTTTGTTAAGTCTTAGCCTCTCAAAAGTGTTTTTCACTTTTATTTCCTTAACCATTTCTAACTCTATCCCGGGGCAGGCAAACTTTTTGGCCTGAGGGCCACATCGGGTTTCCAAAATTGTATGGAGGGCTGGTTAGGGGAGGCTGTACCTCCCCATCAGCCAGGCATAGCCCAGCCCCCGCACCCTATCTGACCCCCCACTGCTTCTCACCCCGACGGCCCACTGGGACTCCTGTTCCATCCAACCCCCCCTGTTCCCTGTCCCCTGACCACCCCTGGACTCCCTGCCACTGACTGCCCCCCGCCACCCCATCCAACCCCCCCCCTTCCTGACTGCCCCCCCAGAACCCCTGCTCCCATTCAACCCTCCTGTTCCCCGCTCTGACCACCCTGACCCCTATCCACACCCCGCTGCCTGACCACCACCCCGAACTCCCTTGCCCTCTATTCAACCCCCCTTGCTCCCTGCTCCCTTACCGCGCTGCCTGGAGCACCAGTGGCTGGCGGCACTACAGCCGCGCCGCCCAGAGCACCAGGACAGGCAGCCATGCTGCCCGGCTGGAGCCAGCCCTGCCACCACGCAGCACAGAGCACCAGGTCAGGCCGCGGCTCTGCAGCCCTGCCGCCCAGAGCATTGTGCCGGCGGCGCAGTGAGCTGAGGCTGCGGGGGGGGGGGGGAGGCGAGAGGGGAGGGAAACAGCACGGGAGGGGCCAGGGGCTACCCCTCCCAGGCCAGGAGCTCAGGTGCCGGGCAGGAGAGTCCCGCGGCCGTAGTTTGCTCACCTCTGCTCTATCCTTTATACCTGAACTCACTTAAAATCTTATCTCCTTTTGTTAGTAAACTTGTTTTACTTTTAATCTAAACCAACCCAGTACTGTGTTTGATTTAAATGTGAATATTAACTGCAGTTAAGGTGGCAAGCTGCTGGGCATTGTATCTTTAAAGTAACAAAAAAATCTTAATATCTCTCTGAATGGTCCAAGAGCGGGCTGGACATTGCAGAGCACATGGTTTGGGGGAAAGGAAGGAATGAGGAGGTGTTGTCAGCTTACCAGGTGTAACCAAAGTGTGGATGGGATATAATAAGCAAGCTGCGGGAATCAGAATTCCTGAGTCAGAACTGGTTAACACAGAGACACTCAGTGCAGGTTTGTAAGCTGGCTAGGAGCATCAAGGCAAGGGCAGCTCTAGCACCAGAACATTTTGAGGCACTCAGGGTTACAGGGAGGCAGTGACACAATCCCTCACAGGTCTAGACTGCACCCCAGAATCTACCACCACCATTAGCGCATTAGATGATGGTTTAGGCTGAATTCCCATTTGATCCTTCACCTATCTTTTGAGATTGCCAACAATGTTAACAATTGTGAATTGTTATTTTTTTTTTTAATTTAGGCAGTTAGTCTTTAGGTATTTGCACCACTGAAAACTATGGAAATTTTGCTGTTAGCTTCACGGGAATTAGAATGAGAACCCAAGAAAAAAAAAATCTCATAGATGATAACTTCTGGTAACTCCCACTCTGGGTTGGATTTAAAATTACAGACTTTTTATTTTATTACCAATCAATTTCCTGCTCAATTCCATTGCTAATTTGGCATAATATTATAACAAAATGGGAACAGCAAGAGAGTAAAAATGATAATCCATTTAAACCCTCATTTCAATTTCAGTTACATACAACTTTGGATAGATAATTCCTTTCAGGATGAAATTTGATTATGTTGGACTCACAGCTTGAGAAGGTATTTTGTTTGACAAATATGCCAGTTTTTTCCAATTGAGACAGAAATAAACTATATATTTCCCCATATATTTTCCACACATTTCAATGTTTTATTTGTATTCTGAGAAGTCATATATTGCTTTACTTTTTTCAAAACTAGTTTGGTCAATTGATTAGGTCTTAATGAGAAACACATACTTTGACTATTTTGAAAAACCATGATTTTAAAATAGTACATAATTTTTATGATACTTCAATAATTGTGAAATACAAAGAACTTTTACCCTCCACTCTGACAGTTTCAATATGTTGCTGTCATATTCAAAATCAAAATTGTTTGTATTTGACAACACTATATTGAACATGTGTTTCTTAGCCTCTATATTAATTTAATAACTGTATATGTGAAAATCGGGAAATGAATTTGTGGGAAGTGTGCAGAGATGTTATATACACCTTACAAAGCATGGGACTTTTTTGCACTAACAATCCTGAACAGCCTTGTTCACCAAAAGTATGCCTCCAACCTTGTTCTTTTCACAGACCACAACCCTTTATAAAATTGTAAATGAATTACAGTAAGTGGCAAACAGATATATAAATATAACCTGGGATAAATAAATTATAGAAATCATTGTAACTTGTAAAAGCAGGCTCTTTCAGTTCAGAAGTGGAGAATGGACAGGTGGTCAGTGATATTATAAGTATGGGACATTGATGATTCTCCTTTAGATCATTAGGTAGAGGTATTCCTTTGGTAATCACAAATGCTGGATTCAAAGGGTAATATTAGGTCAACATACCCCAAATTTAGGTTGAATAAAAATAAGTCTTTACAAAACCTAAGACCAACAGAAATAGTGTCCTTTTTAAAAAAAAAAAATTGTAATGGAAATAGTATTCCCCAATAAAAATTTCCTTACAGCATTTGCAACCTAGACATTTCAGCACTGTGCTAGTGCATCAGAACCTAAAAGTGAATACAACCAAAGTACTGTTTGTTTTTATTTCTAAATAAAGTAATAAAGCCCTAAGGCAAGGCTGTACATAAACAAAAAAAGGCCTGATTCTTATGTATACCAAGATCACTTTGCACTGCTCTAGTTGCGTAAAGAAGCTTTAAAGTCAGTGTAATATTTATGTGATATGTATGTATCTCTTCATCCTTGCAACCGATACCTGGAATCCCTCATAACGCAAGCCTGACCCCAGATGTACAGTACCTTCCCTCTTAACTTGTGTATATTTAATTTTAAATATTAACTTTAATTAAATTTACTCCCCTCTGGTCCCAACAGCTCCCCACATGATACTAAATTCTGACACTTTATCACACTAGAGCTAAACTAAAAGTGAAACTAACTAGTCTATTTTCATTGTGCAAGCTAAGAAATGCAAAAAGTAAACAAATCTTCTAAATAATGAAAAGGAAATACATTTTTAAACTGTCCTGCTACTGGAGAGGGACAAGTGAGAAGCCTGAGAAGAACCCAGGGGTTAGAGGAGGTAAATAATGAAGCCCAAGGAACTTAGAATGACTAAATGAAAAAGCCTAGTTGGTGCAGCTAGCAATTGGCCACTCCTAGTAAAGTGTGTTTATATTTTTATGTGTACAGTCCAATCAGTTATCCCAGCCAACTGGAGTGACTGCCAGCAAGGCTCAGCACAGGCTAATAACTCACAAGTCTTCAATAGCACCCTAACTTCCACTTTTGACACAAGATGATAAACACTAGGTCTGAGATTGCCAGAACTGTGATTGCAGTCCTGGCAATTCTGAATACAAATGGCAAGATGTCTAACTAGTTGTTTGCATGCACAATTCTGAAAACTTCAGACTAGAGGTATTGGTACTGGGGGTGAGGAACACAAGAACTGAAGGGCAGGGTTTCGGATATGCATCTGTCATATTAATCAGCATCCCAAGGTTACAGTGAAGCCTGTTTCTCTCATTCCTTTGTAGTGGACATTTTCTATGTGTATTTTTGAAATAACATCTCTCTGCCAGATAATTTGCTGATTTCAGAGTAGCAGCCGTGTTAGTCTGTATCCGCAAAAAGAACAGGAGTACTTGTGGGACCTCATCTGATGAAGTGGGCTGTAGCCCACGAAGCTTATCCTCAAATAAATTTGTTAGTCTCTAAGGTCCCACAAGTACTCCTGTTCTTTTTGCAGATAATTTGCTGACACTTCCCTGACAATACACTGAAATATTCATTATTTAATAACCTTTTATTTCAATAGATGTAATTCCATTACTTTTCACCAGGTGTCCCAGAAAATCATTTGAACATATCTGCTTCGTTTGGGCTGTTATCCCCAGATGATTGCCTGCCTCTCCTAAAAGTTACAAAAAGGAACCAGGTGGTTTAAGCAGTGAAGTGGAATGTTGAGGGTTTTTTGACCCAAAGTTAGACTCTAATGACCCTAAAACAGTCCCCATAATACGTAAAGAAGTTTGAGATTTTAAGTAATATATTTTTAAAAGATAACATGCAACTTTAAAATTCAAGCTAGATGCAGTAAGAAGCAGTGAGAGATAAAAAGACTTCCTTTAAAGAGTGGAAGTCAAATCCTAGTGAGGCAAATAGAAAGGAGCATAAACACTGCCAAATTAAGTGCAAGAATGTAATAAGAAAAGCCAAAGAGGAGTTTGAAGAACGGCTAGCCAAAAATCCAAAGGTAATAACAAAATGTTTTTTTAAGTACATCAGAAGCAGGAAGCCTGCTAAACAACCAGTGGGGCCCTTTGATGATCGAGATACAAAAGGAGCGCTTAAAGACGATAAAGTCATTGTGGAGAAACTAAATGGATTCTTTGCTTCAGTCTTCACGACTGAGGATGTTAGGGAGATTCCCAAACCTGAGCTGGCTTTTGTAGGTGACAAATCTGAGGAACTGTCACAGATTGAAGTGTCACGAGAGGAGGTTTTGGAATTAATTGATAAACTTAACATTAACAAGTCACCGGGACCAGATAGCATTCACCCAAGAGTTCTGAAAGAACTCAAATGTGAAGTTGCAGAACTGTTAACTAAGGTCTATAACCTGTCCTTTAAATCGGCTTCTGTACCCAATGACTGGAAGTTAGCTAATGTAACGCCAATATTTAAAAAGGGCTCTAGAGGTGATCCCGGCAATTACAGACCGGTAAGTCTAACGCCTGTACTGGGCAAATCAGTCGAAACAATAGTTAAGAATAAAATTGTCCGACACATAGAAGAACATAAACTGTTGAGCAATAGTCAACATGGTTTCTGTAAAGGGAAATCATGTCTTACTAATCTATTAGAATTCTTTGAAGAGGTCAACAAACATGTGGACAAGGGGGATCCAGTGGACATAGTGTACTTAGATTTCCGGAAAGCCTTTGACAAGGTCCCTCACCAAAGGCTCTTATGTAAATTAAGCTGCCATGGGATAAAAGGGAAGGTCCTTTCATGGACTGAGTTAAAACTGGTTAAAAGACAGGGAACAAAGGGTAGGAATTAATGGTAAATTCTCAGAATGGAGAGGGGTAACTAGTGGTATTCCCCAAGGGTCAGTCCTCGGACCGATCCTCTTCAACTTATTCATAAATGATCTGGAGAAAGGGGTAAACAGTGAGGTGGCAAAGTTTGCAGATGATACTAAACTGCTAAAGATAGTTAAGTCCAAAGCAGACTGTGAAGAACTTCAAAAAGATCTCACAAAACTAAAAAAAAGAACAGGAGTACTTGTGGCACCTTAGAGACTAACAAATTTATTAGAGCATAAATTTTCGTGGACTACAGCCCACTTCTTCGGATGCATCCGAAGAAGTGGGCTGTAGTCCACGCATCCGAAGAAGTGGGCTGTAGTCCACGAAAATTTATGCTCTAATAAATTTGTTAGTCTCTAAGGTGCCACAAGTACTCCTGTTCTTCTTTTTGCGGATACAGACTAACACGGCTGCTACTCTGAAACCTCACAAAACTAAGTGATTGGGCAACAAAATGGCAAATGAAATTTAATGTGGATAAATGTAAAGTAATGCACATTGGAAAAAATAACCCCAGCTATACATACAATATGATGGGGGCTAATTTAGCTACAACAAGTCAGGAAAAAGATCTTGGAGTCATCGTGGATAGTTCTCTGAAAATGTCCACGCAGTGTGCAGAGGCGGTCAAAAAAGCAAACAGAATGTTAGGAATCATTAAAAAGGGGATAGAGAATAAGACTGAGAATATATTATTGCCCTTATATAAATCGATGGTACTGCGTACAGATGTGGTCTCGTCATCTCAAAAAAGATATACTGGCACTAGAAAAGGTTCAGAAAAGAGCAACTAAAATGATTAAGGGTTTGAAACGGGTCCCATATTAGGAGAGATTAAAGAGGCTAGGACTCTTCAGCTTGGAAAAGAGGAGACTAAGGGAGGATATGATAGAGGTCTATAAAATCATGAGTGATGTGGAGAAGGTGAATAAGGAAAAGTTATTTACTTATTCCCATAATACAAGAACTAGGGGTCATCAAATGAAATTAATAGGCAGCAGGTTTAAAACAAATAAAAGGAAGTTCTTCTTCACGCAGCGCACAGTCAACTTGTGGAACTCCTTACCTGAGGAGGTAGTGAAGGCTAGGACTATAACAAAGTTTAAAAGAGAACTGGATAAATTCATGGTGGTTAAGTCCATTAATGGCTATTAGCCAGGATGGATAAGGAATGGTGTCCCTAGCCTCTGTCTGTCAGAGGGTGGAGATGGATGGCAGGAGAGAGATCACTTGATCATTGCCTGTTAGGTTCCCTCCCTCTGGGGAACCTGGCATTGGCCACTGTCGGTAGACAGGATACTGGGCTAGATGGACCTTTGGTCTGACCCGGTATGGCCTTTCTTATGTTCTTATGTTTTCTCATAAGTAAAGCAATATCAAAAGAGAGATAATAGTACTCATTTTAATGCCTCAGTCAAATTTTGCACTACAACAAGCACTGAATTTTAATTTACAATATTTTCTTTTTGCCAGACTAAACACATGTAGACATCTCTATTTTATCTATGCACATTAAGTTATCATGTATTTACATTTAGTCATCATCACTTTATAGCAAGCAACAATTCATATTTTCAACATCACTCAGTGTACAGTATGCCCTATTTCTATACTGTCATATACTGTAGTTAACCTATAGTAACAAAATAAACATTTGATCATCATTATTTAATCACCCTAGCAGAATGTATATAGTCCATGCAAGAGGCCAAAGTTATAGCTGCCATGGGAACTGTAACCATTCATTTCCTGACTTATATGGGTTTAACAAACTCAAAAAGTAAAACTAATACCGTTTTTGGCATGGAATATATATTGTAATATGATATTATTGAAGACTTCCACAGTTAGATAAGAACAAACAGCAAATATTATAATTATGCACCATAATTCTGGATGATCTCTGATTAATGAAGAGGAATGGATTTTGTCTCCAGAGCCCTAAAAAGTGTTTCTGCAATTGTGCTGTAATCGTTAAGGATTATTTATCTTTGTTTTCCTGGTTGTCTTCTCATATTCCCTCATAAATTAGACTCAGTTATTAGGAATCATCAATATTTTCTTAACATTGATTAGTAAATCAACAAACAAGAGGAACTGGAATTGCTCATTTATGAGCATAAATTTGTTCTAGATGGTATTACTGAAACCTGGTGGGATGATTCCCAGGATTGGAATGTTAAAATCAATGGTTATAAACTATCTAGGAAGGATTAGGTGAGCAAAAGGGGAGAGGAATGGCACTCCATGTAAAAAATGGCATTACCTTAAGTTTCCAGGATTCTTACAACTTAAAAGAAAATGATCATGAATGCTTATGGGATCAATCTCCTAATAGCAAAAGCACAAGAAGTTGAGGTCTGCTTAGGAGATCACCAAATCACACTAGGGAACAGGATAACACTGCTCTACAGCCAAAATGCTTCTAAAATAAATGTAGTCAAACTTTACTAATTCTGGGTCACTGAGAACGAAAATGATGCTTAAAATTGTTGATTGGCTCTAGTTTTCAAGATATGCTATTGGGTCAGTATATACGACCCTTGACTTGGGAATGGCGGAGGATAAGTGAGTTATAAAGGGAAGGGATCTCAATTTAAACCAGAAATGACTAAAATACATCTTTGATTGGATCTATGAATAAATCTATGACTGGGTTTGGACAGTACTTGCTTTTTAGGCAAAACAATGAATGATGCAATCTGAAGCTGGTATTGCATCATACATGATATGAATTGCATCATGTTATTCCTAGAAGTCATGGATGATGCAATCATAACGAAGCTTACATCACTCTGCTGAACAAATTGCCCTAGATCAGCTCTAGAAATCATACAGTGTCATGCTCGATTTTGCAATGGGACACATTTCTGTTTAGCCAAAGTGAGCAGAGATGCCTCGTACTTGTGTGAACAGTGCAGATAACTTCTGCTATGTTTGTGCTGAAGTGACTTTTGCATCACAAAAGCGCAGTATAACCACTATGGTTAAGAAAGCCTATCACCTTTATTTTGGCTGCAAAATTGGAGATCAGGACAAGAGGTGGGTCCCACACATATGCTGCAACACTTGTGCAACAAATCGTCGCCAGTGGTTGAACAGGAAAAGGAAATCTATGCCTTTTGCAGTGCCAATGATTTGGAGAGAGCCAACAGATCATACCAGCAATTGTTACTTCTGCATGGTGCCTCCAGTTGGGAATACAAGAGACAAGCCAAGAAGCGCCGAGTAGACACTGAATAGGACTAAACTATGTACATAATAGTTTTTTGCCTTTTGTTTCATAATACATTTTATTTATATCACCCTTTTGCTGATTTTTAAAGTGTTACATAAACAGGACATGTGAAATATTATCATGTAAAGCAACCATAAACACATGAAAAGACCTAGGTTTACAATTTATGATTAAAACTCTATCTACACAATATACATAGACATAAAATGTAAAAACTTAAATATCTTAGAAACAGTAGCCAATCAGTTGTTTTAATTGTCATATTTGAATTCAGCACATCAAAATACATAATAAATAGCACATTTTATCTCTGAAGCAGACGACTTCTCAAAAATTGTAGACCAGTGTAATTGATTCCTTATGCACTTCTCCATAATATGTAGGAAAATAAGATGCATGATCATAGGGAACTTCAATTTGAGTGACACATGTGGAGGTCTCATGCTTCTAGTACTAAAACATCCTTGGAATTGCTAAACATTATAGACGATAATTTCCTAGATAAAAGTGACTTGATCACATTTTATAACATGCAAGCAGAATAAAGTCCAGACCAGTGATACTCTTGGTGTTTAAAACAATTATGAGCTCAGATGAGCTATGAGAAAGAATTTAATCAGAAAAATGTGAATAATGATTAAGAATTGTTTAAGAACACTTTACTAGATGCCCAAAAAAACACAATTCCATAACTGAGAAAGAAGGCCATATTGGTTAAAAAACTGGCCTGATTTAGAAGGGAAGGCAGCTATAAAAAATAATATATATTTATACACACATACTATATATATACACAACATATATATATAGCATCACAGGACTGAAGGGATCTCAAGAAGTCATCTAGTCCAGTCCCCTGCACTCATGGGAGGACCAAGTATTATCTAGACCATCCCTGACAGGTGTTTGTCTAACCTGCTCTTAAAAATCTCCAATGATGGAGATTCCACAATCACCCTAGGTAATTTATTCCAGTATTTAACCACCCTGGCAGTCAGGAAGTTTTTCCTAATGTCCAACCTAAACCTCCCTTGCTGCAATTTAAGCCCATTGCTTCTTGTTCTATCCTCAGTGGTTAAGAAAAACAATTTTTCTCCCTCCTCTTTGTAACAATATTATATATGGAAGAAAGGGAAAGATGATAGTAATATAAATCAGAAGCTAGGAGCTGTAGTATCTTGATAAGGGAAGCAAAGGGAGAACAAGGTTAAGGACAATACGGAGTTTTTTATGTATGTTAGGAACAAAAAGAATCCTAACAGTGGTACTGGTTTATTACTAGATGGAAATGGTTGAATTATCAATAATAATGCAGAAAAGGCAGATGTGTTCAATAAATACTTCTGTTCTGTATCAGGGAAAAACATGTCATATCATATTCCACTGATATCTCAGAAGGATGTTAAACAGCAGCTAATAAAGTTAGACATTTTTAAATCAGAAGATCCAGATATGTTGCAGCCAAGAGTTCTAAAAGGGATGGTTGAGGACTTGTTGGATAGTTAATGTTGATTTTCAGTAAGTCTTGGAACGTTGGGGAAGTTCCAGAAGACTGGAAAAAAGCTAATGTTGTGCCAATATTTTAAAAGAATAAAGGGGATGATCTAGGTAATTAGAGGCCTGACAGTCTGACATCAATCCCAGGTGAGATAATAAGTGCCTGATACAGGATTTGATTAATAAAGAATTAGAGGAGGGAAATATAATTAATGCCAATCAACATGGGTTTACAGAAAACAGATCTTGTCAAACTAACTTAATTTTTTTAGGAGACTACGAGTTTGGCTGATAAAGGTAAAAATGCTGATATAATACACTTAGAATTCTATAAGGCATTTTACTTTAATACTTAGAAACTAGAAAACTAGAAACTACATAAAATTAGCATGGCACACAGTAAATGGATTAAAAGCTGGCTAACTGATAGGCCTCAAAATGTAATTGTAAATAGGAATCATCATCAAACAGTTGTGTTTTTAGTGGGATCCTGCAGGGATACATTCTTGGCCCTAAGCTTATTAATGATCTGGAAGGAAACATAACATCATCATCAATAAAGTTTGCAGAGGACACAAAAATTGAGGGAGTGGCACTGGTAAATGAGGAAGAGGAAAGGTCACTGCTACAGAGCAATCTGGATAGCTTGGTAAACTGGGTGCAAGCAAACAAGATGAGTTTTAATATGGCTAAATGTATATGTAACCCACACACCTCCTGGGTGTGGTGTTCTGTCCCATCTAGTGGCACCGAGACCACTTAGAGAGAGATTAATGTGTCTGCTCTACAGCCTTAGCTAAGGGCTATGTGGCTTTTAACTCATGCATTTAGCTCCAGCGGCCCCAGGTTTGATCCCACCCACTGACAACCAGGGTCTGCCGGTGCACATATACATCTAGGAACAAAGACTGTAGGCCATTCTTACACAGTGGGATACTCTATACTGGGAAGCAGTGACTCTGAAAAAGATTTTGGGGTAATGGTGGATAATCAGCTGAACACAAGATCCCAATACAATGCTGTGGCCAAAATGGCTAATGCAATCCTTGGATACATAAACAGGGGAATCATAAGTAGGAGTAGAGAGTTATTTTACCTCTTTATCTGATACAGGTATGACCACTGCTGGAATACTGTGTTCAGTTCCGGTGTCCACAATTCCAGAAGGAAGTTGATAAATTTGGGAGAGTTCAGAGAAGAGCCATGAGAATGATTAAAGGATTAGAAAACATGCCTTAGAGCGATAGTCTCAGGGAGCTCAATCAATTTATTTCAACAAAGAGAAGATTAAAGGGTGACTTGATTACAGTCTCTAAGTACCTACATGGGGAACAAATATTTAATAATGGGCTCTTCAATCTACAGAGAAAGGTATAAAAATGATCCAGTGCCTGGCTGTTGAGTTAGTCAAATTGAGACTGGAAATAAGACAATTCTTAACAGTGAGAGCAATTAACCATTGAAACAACTAAACAAAGGTTGCGGTGGATTTTCTATCAGTGACAATTTTTAAATCAAGGCTGGAAGTTTTTCTAGAAGATCTGCTCTAGGAATTATTTTGGGAAAGTTCTATGTCCTGTGTTATACAAGGGCTCAGACTAGATGATCACAATGGTCCTTTCTGGCCTTGGAATCTATGAATAAATGCAGATCAAAATACTGAACTTACACCTTTTAACTTTGCTTACATTACTTGAAGTCTGTAATTCTTTTTTACACATATTTTCAAGTACTGCTGAATTCCCCCCGCCGCCCCCCGAGGTTAGACCGTTGATTAGGTGTTTCTATGGCACTTCGTTAATATTCATCATGCTGGGACAGGATTGCAGAATGCTTCTATTTTTGATCTAGGAGTTTAACTTGGAAAAATATCCACATACTATCTAAAATATATAAATTTATACTCTCATAAATTCTTTGTTGTATATGTTTTGGTAACACATCTTATTCTTTCAGAAGAGCGGAGTTTTCACTTGTACAGCTGTTATTTGCAATTCTGAGTCCTAACCTATAATTTGTGTTTATTCTTGTGCATTTGCTGAGTCTGTCCTTAAAATTCAGAAGATTTCAGACAACATTTGGGGAACACAAGACAGTTTTGCCTGGTGATTTAAAACGCATAAAAATAACATGTGGCTGCAGAAAACGACAATACTTTAAAGATACTAACTCAATTTAAATAAATGAAGCTCCATTCAAATTATATGTACACGTACCTGCCATCAAAAGCTTTAGGTGAAAGAAAAGCAGAGCCAGGAATTGAGGGGGCAAGGATCAAAGTTCCAGCAACGGCACTGATTAGGCCCCTCCTGGCACAAACTGCCAGTTTATTTGTTTTTGTATATCACTATATAGTTGATTTCTATTAGATCAAAGATATTTTAGTTATTTTAATTACTGTTGTAGCATTTAATGCACTGCAATTTTGTTTTCTTTAAAAATTGTATTAATATATATTTTTGTTGAAATTACAGCTACCATAGGTTAGGCAGACTGTAACATAAAAGCAAACCCATAAGCAGACCCAGTACCTCCAGTCAAGTGCTGTTAATCTTTTAGACTGTAAGCTTTTTGGGGCAGGAACTGTCAGTTACTATGTGCTTGTACAGATCCCAGCACAATCTTACAGGTTGGCCTTTGGGTCTACACAATACAGATGCTAACTAATCAAAATAATAATAGATTGCTGATGGAAATAAAAAAGCTATTTAATTTCTTATAATTAATACAGCTGAACCCATCTCCCTCTTAACTACAGCATAGCCAGAATAAAGGGATTTTCACTAGCAGGTGTTTCAAATATCTAGACTATAAAAAGCTCATATTTAAATGAATGATGTATCTATTATGTTCAATGTATTTGTTAGAAATATTTCTTTTCCTTTTGGAATCTAAATTGGTATACAACTGTGAAAGATGAAAAGAGACAAACTAGTTAGCTAGATTACCACAATGGATGAACAGAGCTACTTTACTCTCTTGTCTTAGGTCATCTGATAAGAAAAAACCTAGGTCTGTGACTGCAATCACTGATTTAAATTTATAATTTTAAGCAATAAGCTCACTCGGGCAGGAAGCTGTGTTTATACATGGCTGTAAACTCCCCAGAAGGGCTTGCTGATCATCTCTCTTTGATTCTGAGGGCTTGTCTACACTACAAAGTTAAGTCGACATAAGGCAGCCTATGTCGACCTAACTATGGAGGTATACACACTGCAATGCTCCTCCTGCCGGTTTAACTCTCCTGCTACACGGACATAATAAAACCACCTTGACGAGAGGGTTAGTGCTTAGGGTGATGTAGTTAGAGTGACAAAGCATTAGTGTAGACACCGCATTGCTTATGTCACCCTACGTTGTCTCCAGGAGGTATCCCACAATGCCCATCATGGCTGCTCTGGTCACTGGTTTGAACTCTGCTGCCCTGCAACCAGGTATACAGGCATGTGCCCCTTCCCTTTTAAAGCCCCAGGATTTTTTGAAATTGCTCTTCCCATTTGCTCGGTGTGGAGAATTCACACCTCAGCCCAGCTGACCATGCCGGCTCCCCGCAGCAAACATGCTCCTGCCTGGAGTATACCAGAAATGGATCTGCTGGGTCTGTGGGTAGAGGAGGCTGTGCAGTCACAGCTCCGCTCCAGCTGCAGGAACTTTGATACCTACAGGCAGATTGCTTATGGCATGGAGAAGAAGCAGCACGAAAGGGACATGCCAAGATGAAGGAGCTGAGGCAGGCGTACCAGAAGACAAGGGAGGCCAGTCATCAGTCTGATGCACTGACAAAGACATGCCGCTTCTATAAGGAGCTGCACACTAGGTGACCTGACCTCCACTGCCAAGAGTCCTGTGGATACTTCGGGGGGAAGAGCCTAGAGATAGTGGCCAGTGGAGCGAACCCCGAGGATGACGTGGTGGATGAGGAAGTGGAGTTGTAGGAGGATGGGGGACAAGTGACAGGGACATCCAGTGGCGTGGCAAGCCAAGACCTCTTTTTAACTCCAGAGGGATCCAGCCAGTCCCAGCACTCCAGCTCTGGCATGCCTGATGCAGGAGAGGGAAACTCTGATACTGTGCTTTGATACTTCAGGGAGACGTGGCAATGTTCTGCTTTTTTAATCATAGTAGAAGAGGGATTGAAATAACCAAGACAGGTACAGTTTGTATCTGCTTCTCATTCTCCTGTGCAGCTAGGCAGAAGGGGCCCTATGGAATAATTGGTTTATAGACACTGAGATGTCCCAGGAATCCTCTGTACAGATCTCTAGGAAATTTTCCTGGAGGTAATCTGCAATCCTCTGCCTTGTTTCTTCCCTCACGGTAGGAAACTTTGCTCTTCCAATTGGCAATTACTTCTGCAGTCACCATAACAGCATACAAACCTGGTTTGCAGCCATACGCATGCAGAAGTTGTACTCTTGCATCCTCTGTTACCCTCAGGAGTGAGATATCAGCTGCTATTAACCCCACTGGTGGAAAATGATGCCAGTATTTAGAACAGTAGTCCTAGGCACTTGTAGTGATACCCCTCTGAACCTCTCCCCCTTTGTCCCATCTTGTCCCTTCCTGCCCCGAGCCAAATTCACCATGGCTGGAGCTCCTGCCATGCTGTATGTCTGTCAAGGGAAAGCCATAAAGTTGTGTTCTAACTTGTTTGGATCAAGCATGTGAGTGCACTCACAATAGTGCCTCTGTCTATAGTTTCTTTAGCATTTGCAGATGTGCTCTTGACAGCCTCCCCTGAGTGGCTCCGTCTGATAAGGAGACAAAACAGGAGGAATAAGGAAGACATGTTCTGGGAGATGCTGCAATCTTCAGATGCTGCAGATAGCGAGCACAGAGCGTGAAGAGAGGCTATCAGTGACAAACTGTGAATGGATAGTTAGGATAGGAAACAGGAGCAGGAGCAGATGATACAGCTGCTCAGGGAGCAAACAGACATGCTGAGGTCCCTGACTGAACTTCAGGCAGAACATATCCATGCTCACCTCCCCTTGCAGCCCATACAGAACTTCCTTCCATGCTCTCCCTGCACTCTCCCCACCATATACACATTCCTCCCATGTTCCAGGGCCATCGCAGTACCCCAGACACTTCACCCCAGGGGAGATGTTCCACAACGACAGCTTCACATGGACCCGGCTGTGAGAGCCTCATTGGCAAATGTGTTCTTGATTTTCATGTTCCTTCCAGAACATAGAATGTTTGCATGGGGTGCTGAATAAAAATGTACTTAAAGAAAGTGAATGAATCTTTATTTGTCTCCTAAATACAGTGGTTGCTGCTAAAATTCATAGACAGTGCCTACAGGTACATTTGCATTGTTAAATTACTGCACACACAGCAATCATTACAAGGTTCATACTACGGTGCAAGAAAACATTGCCAGGCTCAAAGCATTACAGAAACCCACATTATTGTGGCTCATTGTCAAAATGCTCCATTAAAGCCTCTCTGATTCAAATAGCTCTCCATTGAGCCCCTCTAACTACCCTGGTATCTGGCTGCTCAAAAGCAGCAGCCAACCGATTCACCTTACCACTCCACCCCTGTGGAAACTTCTCCCCCTTAGCTTCACAAATGTTACCCTGTTTCCCCGAAAATAAGACATCCTCCGAAAATAAGGCCTACTAGCAAAAATTAATATAAGACACTGTCTTATTTTCGGGGAAACAGGGTATGCTGAGCATAGCAGGCTGCTATCACCATGGGAATATTTTCCTCACTGAGGTCTAACCTGCCAAAGAGGCAGTGCCAGCACCCCTTTATGTGGTCAAAGGCACATTCAACAGTCATTCTGCATCTGCTGAGCCTGTAGTTGAAGCGCTCCTTGTTGCAGTCCAGGTTGCCTGTGTAAGGCTTCATGAGCCACGGGAGCAAAGGGTCTCCCAGGATCACTACTGGCATTTCCACACCCCCAATGGGATTCTTCTGGTCTGGAAAGAAAGTCCCTGCTTGCAGCTTTCTGTACAGGCCAGTTCCTGAAGATGAATGTGTTATGCCCCTTTTCTGACTAGCCTCTGTTGATGTTGGTGAAACAACTCCAGTGATCCACCAGCACTTGAAATACCATAGAAAAGTAGCCCTCTCTGTTGATGTACTACGTTGCAAGGTAGTTTGGGGCCAAAATGGGGATATGTGTTCCATCTATTGCCCCACTGCAGTTAGGAATTCCCATTTCCGCAAAAACATCCACTAGTTCACGCATATTGCCCAGAGTCACGGTCCTTCATAGCAAGAAGCGATTAATGGCCCTGTACATTTGCATCACTGCACCCCCCACGGTGGACATCCCCACTCCAAACTGATTCACGACTGATTGGTAGCAGTCTGGCATTGCCAGCTTGAACACAGCAATCACCACTCGCTTCTCCAGCTTTAGGGCAGCTCTCATTTTGGTTTCCTGGTGCTGGAGGGCAGGGGCGAGCTCCAAACACAGTTCCAGGAAGGTGGCTTTGCACATCCAAAAGTTCTGCCGTCACTGTTCGTCATCCCATACCTGCATCACAATGTGATCCCACTACTCAGTGCTTGTTTCTCGTGATGGTCCACCAGCTGCTCCGGGACTGCCAACAGCAATCTTGAATTGTTTTTGTCCATGTCACACAGTACGTCAGACACCATGGTGTCATCATTAGAGTCACAGCTCATTAAATACTGCAGGATCAGGTGCGTTGTGTTCATAACACTCATCATAATACTGGAGAGCAGTATAGGATCCATGCTTTCTGACAGAAATGACAGGGACACAGTTTACAGGGTCTGTTGAAAAGCGACGCGAGAAGTACTAGGAAGCCCATGGAATGATGGGATGAAGAAAACTGCATCATGGCACTACAACCCCTTCCCACAACACCCAGCAGCAGATGATGGCAAGTTGCACAGTGGGATGGCAACCCACAGTGCACTGCAAGAGCACCTACTGTGGATGCGCTCCACCATCTCAAGGAGCACCGTGTGAACATGCAACAGCGATGGATGAACGTCAACATAACTTACATTGACTTAACTCTGTAATATAGATATAGCCAGAGCTAAATAAAATTAACAGCACTTGAGGAAAGTTGTGAATAGCATAAATGGAAATGATAAAAAACTTCTATAACATCACAACATTTTATAGAAGAGGATTCCAGAGGACCAAGAATTCCATAATGATAGATAAGACTGAGGGGAAAACTTGAGAAACACTGGATCTACAATTGTCTCAGCCATTGCTACTACTGCAAAACAAGTTGACAGTCTCAAATAAGAGGCAGAGAACACCGCAATTCAAATGATCTGAGCTGGATAAATTTAATCATACAAACATTATTTTCACAGGGTAACTCCAGTTGTGTCTGCCTGGAGGATGTTTTCAGTCCCAACTGTCATAGATGATTTAGCATTAAGTTCAGAGGCTGAAACCTTCCCAGTTTGCTCAACCAGACTGTAAACTTGTGGACTGACTCAGTGGAAGTAAAACACAGATTTAGTCAGGAAGGGTTTACTTAAAAGGATAATGTTTGTAACCAGAAGTCAAAACATGTTAACATTTGTGAAAAAAAGTAATACACAACTCCCCCATGCCTGGTGTTCAAGCCCATCTTATGACCCTAGGTGCAGAGCCCTGACCTCTCCTTTCTCCCTTCTCTGTCCCTGAAGCAGCCAATTTAGAGACATACAGCTGTGCAAAAGGAGAGGAAAGATGAGTTAAGTTAACTTCTTGGTCACTGAGAATCAGGTAGATCCCCTGCAGCCTGACACACACACTTTCTCAAAATGCTCATTTATAATGAAAATAAATATAGGCATGTGTTCAGAATGAATTAGCTGACAATGCTGCACTACAAAAATCTTTACTTTTCATTGGCTAGATCTACCCAATTGATTATTTCAAGCCAGTATAACACAGTCAGATATGGTCAGTTTGTGAAAGCAGCAGAAATAAATGGATTTATTCTATAACAATTTTTTTATAAAATAAAATAGCCAAATCTAATTTCTTATGAATTATTTTTTTAGTCACATTCCAACTAACTGATGAAAGATTCCTCATTATTATGGTTAGTCGATTTGGTATGATAGAATCCAAAGTAAAGCAGAAAGCAACCACAATCCCAAATGTTTGTTTTCTGTATCATCTCAGGAACCCTCAAGACTTTGGTAAACATTGCATTATGCCAGCCTAAGCATACGGGTAGTAGGTAGACAAAGAATCTACAAAATTAAAGTTGCATTCAAGTATAGGAGGGATATGTTTTATCTGTAAACAACAGCTGAATTGCCTAATCTCTTTCTCTTTTGAGGCCCTACCCATTTTGTCACTCCCTGTCATACCTACTAACGTACCTAATCACTGACTTCTGCCTTATTCTGCTGACAATGGCAGCCTTGATGGCCTGTAGAGTTGCCAACTTTGGTCGGATGAATACCTAGAGGTTTCATCACATGACATTATCTTTAATTACAGATTAATCTTTAATTCCTAGAGACTCCAGGACAATCCTGGAGGGTTGGCAATCCTAATGACCTGCTTCTTCCTCAGTGCCTTCATGCTTTCTCCCATGCTACCCCTTGTGCATGGGAAAATATCCTCATCAAGATCCAGAAAACCTTATCCTCTTTAAAACCTACTTCTGCCATAGTGCCTACAAATGATTGCTACTTGGCACTGGTAAAAGCGATCTTCCACTAGAGTCCAAATGTAAAGCATAAATGAAGTGAGCTCTTTTTGGCTATAGCCCCTGGAAACAGCAACACGAAAATACCTTTTGGTTTTCTCCAGACTGTTTTCATCTCTGCCATTCTTGGCTCCCTCCCTGTGCAGGTTTACAATCCCTCTTGGGAAAGGGAGGCTCATTTACATTCCACCTTGGAGAGCCTGCTGATTCACTCACCTTTACTAGCAGCTTGCAAGCAGGCAGGTGGCTCAATTACACTTTGCAGGAGCACCTAGCTCTGTGGGGCAGAGCTTTACTCTATCCTGGACACTTATTGAGCGCAGTTCATTCACTCCATACATACTTGTGCTTTACAGTCTTTGAACCATGCATTAAAACAGTGGTCCCCAAACTTTTTATGTCATGCCCCCCTTACTCCTAATGTAATCTGTCTGCATCTGCTGGGAGATGCAGTTGGGAGCGGAACCAGGGGAGGGGGCCAGGAGCTGAGGCTGGAGCTGCGGCTGAGGCCAGGAGCAGAGCCAGGGCCGGGAGCCGGGCTGGACTCAGGGGCCAAGACTGGGGCTGGGGGCAGAGCTGGGGGTGGGACTGAAGCAGAGCTAGGGCAGAGCAGGACAGGATGGTGCTCCCTATTCGCCCCTCAGGAGGGCTGGTACGGGCCCCACCATGCCCCTCCGAATGTTCATCCGTGCCCCCCTAGGGGAGCGTGTCCCACAGTTGGGGGACCACTGCATTAAAAATATACAACTGTTTGTAAAGCATGTAAACAACTTGTACCAAAATGTTGATCAGTTTACTCTCAAAAGAATTAAAATATGATTTTGTATCAATCCATTTTCTGTTCTCCTGATAGCATATGAGCAAAGATATAAACTTAACTGATTCTGCACATGCACAACACACCTCATGTAGAACTGTACCCTTGCCTCTCCTTTCACAATTGAGAAAATTAACTGCAAATGGCCAGATTCTAAAGCTTCTGTATATTCCTAAAGAGTGACACATAAAGAGATACCTCCATGGTACAAACTAATGTCAGGTGTTCTAATACTTATTCTTTTGAAATAAATTATGAAAATAAACTGTTCTTCTG
Source organism: Trachemys scripta elegans (assembly GCF_013100865.1). NCBI lineage: Eukaryota > Metazoa > Chordata > Testudines > Emydidae > Trachemys > Trachemys scripta. Next base: position 85,300,678 of record NC_048300.1, on the reverse strand, counting down.
CTAGTAAACTGAGCCTGATGCTCTTCTCATTTACACCAATTATACAATGATGTTATTCCACTGACTTCAATGGAATTACTCCTGATTTACACCAGTAGTAACAGGAGAATCAGGCCCATTGCCTTCAATATTATCAAAATCTATGTACCACTAAAGCAATGCAATTTGCTTTCAATTTTGTCATCTTGTAGTCTCTATTTTGGGGGGTGTTTCATGTACCATTTTCTTTGCACAGAAACCTAAGAATTCATTTTAAGCTTTGTAGGTAAGGCAGTGAATCATTATTTCAATTGATGACTAAGTTTTTCTTGATCCCTGAAAAAGATGCTCTCTTAAGTCAGGGTTTTTATTTACTAGTGACTAACCTCAGCAGAAAGATTCCATTATGTACTTCATAGATTTTATCACCTGAGACATGATGAACTAATTTTCTTTCCACAAGAAAAAGGGTGACAGTCAGATACATTTCAAGAATTCCACACAGTTTTTCAGTATTCTTTCTTAGGTTACATAGTAAGAAAACCCACTCCTAAAGGTCTGACCAATATTCATTTCTCATCAAATATGCCTCACACTGAAAGGCATTTGTTCATTCCTGGAAACAACTGATGTAACCTATTCAGCCATACGTGGTCTCAAAGTTTGAAGATGATTGTTATGCTTCCTTTGAAGACAGTAAACAAGGAAACAGCAGAACACTGTTTTGCACACACTCCATATTAACCATTCCATTTGTTGGAATATTTTTATGAAATTCTTATTCACTTGCAAGATTGGTTTTGGTTAAGCACTGGTTTCTAAAGAGAATTTCATAGAAGTGGACTTTGAGACATGTCATAAAAAGGAACTGTTCAGACCCAGACTATTTCCCTCTGTGGAAAATATATTATAACATTCTATTTTCCCCAATCTTCTCTTTAAATTCAAACCAAGATTTATGGGGGATTTGAAAAGGCAATTCCCACTGTCGTAACAAAAGTGATCTTCATTATCCTAATTTTTTTCCAGATACTATTACACTAATGTTATTGTGTGGGTGTAAGACTCTCAAAGCAGAAAAAGAGCGGTTATGAGTATTAATGCTAATATTTTCTAAAAGATAGTGATAAGTGCTCTCCACACCAAGTCAAAGCTCAGCTGGCACTTCTTGTGTGTTCAAACTTTAAAGCACTTACATTTATACATGTAAAAATGTAGGTGCTTAAAGTTTAATCACACAAGAGATGACAGCTGAGCATTGGCTTGGCGTGGAAGTTTGGAGGCCATGCTGCTGAGAATGGCTGAAGGGGAGGGGCAGTGGGATGGATTCCTACGAACCAGTGCCTGAGAAGACTCCTGTCCAGTGGAGCCAGGAGTTAAGTCTCTGAATTTTTTAAGTTCAGTGTTTACAAGTTGGCATTATGATTAAATGAATGTCTGAAGCGTAATTTATCTGTAATCAATTTAATATTGATATCAATTACCTTAGGTGATACTTTTCATACTTTTTTTAATCCTTAAAGGGTTTTTTTTAAATTAATCTGGCTATGTTGTTGACATAAGAGTATGTTAATCAGAAGAAACTGTAATTATAAGTTAACGTTTTCTTTGTGGGACTAGTTTTTATGCAGAGAAGTTACTTACCTACATAGTAACTGGAGTTATTTGAGATATGTTGTCTATTCATATTCCCTGTCTGGTGTGCATGAGCCTGTTATGTTCTGGGGTGCAGACCGGTGAAGAGTTGTGTCACCTCTTACTCTGTAACGCTGAGTGCCGCACAATGCGCTGCTGATGTAGCTCTCAGCCTTGGATGCCCACAGGCAGCAGCCAGCATGCAATCTATGTCTATGTATTGGGCAGCCTTGGTCCATGCTCTGGATCCTGGAGCCTGCCTGCAATACCACATAGTTCCGTTGGTCTCCACCAGCCTTTAACAACTGGTAAAGTGATTCCCCAGCCCTGAATTTCCCCCAAAACGTGTGATATGAAAGGGCAAGCCCTATCCTGGAATCTTAACATTCCTCTGATTGTCTCCTTTGCCCCTGTGCTGAGGGCCAGAACCAGGCCCATGAACCACTTAAGTCCCAGTGAAGTCCACAAAATAAGTGAAATTGAAGTGATGCCTGGGCCTGGTGCTAGCCCTACACAAGTGAATATTACCCTGTGTCCTTTGTCTCCCTCCTTTTGATTTCCAAAATCAGGAATCCTTCCCCTGCCACAATTAAATGCTTACTGCTGCTTCAGGGGAGGTGAAAAGAAGGGATTGGGTCCATTTTACTAACTCAGCTGATCAGTGGCTCTTCCAGGTGACCAATCTGCAGATTTTACAAAACACTCAAACTGATATGGATACGCTGGAGAGACACTGGAAAAAAGAGCTTTCTAAGGTGTCTCCTTAGAAAGCTTACTCTATGTTAATCTAAGAAATTAATCTATGTGATTAACACTACATAAGGACTTCTAAAAAGCATTTGTTTGATATTTAATGTAGATATATGACTATGGTCACAAGAAAAGAATCCATTCTGGAAAACTTATTATCTATAACAACAAATAAAAGTGCACAAATATTTCTCATATTCCATTTTCTTAATCCCAGCCTCAATAAAACAAAGGTATGCTAAAGCCTTCAAATATGATTCAGTCACATTATCTTGAAGAGATCTTTCTCTAAAATTGTGAATAAGTTCATACATCAACTTTAAATCCTAAAACAGTCAGTTTACATATTTAGATCACTGGTCTATAACAAAATTCCAGAAACATACCCAAAATGGCATTTATGCAGGTCTGCTGCCATCTAAAATTAGATAAAAGAATAAAATCCCACCAGTCTTTCCATCTGGAAAGGAAAACACAACCTAAAATACCAAAATGTGTTGACATATTTACATTAATTTACAAATTACATTTTAGTTTAGTACAGAACACACTGCATAAATCAAAGGATAACACCAAGCTAATTAGGGGAAAGGCCCATTCTGTAACAATTTTTGCATGAAAAATAAGTAACACGTAATGCCTGACCATATGGTCTTTTAGTCCTGTTGGCTAATTATCTACAAATCGCTGTACCAATTTTACAGCTGCTGGTTATTATTAACTGGAGTGTGTTTTCTCCTGAGAATTGTTCCTCTCTTTCACGTTTTTAATTTTACCAGAGACTAAGAATTTAGTATTCAAAATGTTTAATGGACTGAACTGCAAAGGATTCCTAGAATTGTCTAAATGTAGATTCTACAAAACAGAGATATCTACTCAAACAAAAATATGGTTAAAAAAAAACTATGCTTGTATACATTTAGATGCTTTTAAAACATGAAGTTGAAGTTATTAAAACAATTATATCTGCATCAATATTTTCATGTGTTCGGTTATAGCAATGCAACCCTGGGCATACAAACTGACAGGCATTAAAATGGTGCAAGAATGATTTTTGATACAGAAAGCAATTAGCATTTTTTAATGATCTATTCTGTAGGAGCCATGTCTAATTTGGGGCATCTGCTTCTAACAATATTTCACCATTCATGTATTACAGTTTAAATCTTAATTATTGCTTTTGCAATATAAGAACTGTAACATAACTATCAATTATGGAAACTACAATCACTTACAAAGCACAGCTGAGGCATTTTTGCCAACTAGACAAAACTAAAAGAATGAGTAAAATCCTCTTTTAACCACCCTCCTGTCCAAAAGAGCCTTGAAGTTCTACTCTTTGATTAGCAAGTAATTATGCAAATTCAGATCTACAATGCCAAAAGTTGAGAATAAATTACTTTGCTTTGCTTATTCACAGTATACATATACGAACATAAGAACGGCCCTACTGGGTCAGACCAAAGATCCATCTAGCCCAGTATCCTGTCTTCCGACAGTGGCCAGTGCCAGGTGCCCCAGAGGGAATGAACAGAACAGGTAATCATCAAGTGATCCATCCCCAGTTGCTCATTCCCAGCTTCTGGCAAACAGAGGCTAGGGACACCAAATATATACTCTATATTTCTCCTTCATACATGTATGAAACAAGAAACAAATCATCACGCTAGAGATCAATGATCTTTCAGATGCCCTTTTGGTATTAACCCTGTAAATATCATCACAGTTAAACAACAGGCTTCTTTATCTCCCACATGCTAGAAATATTTCTCATTGAAACAGCTGTGATGTTCTGTTAAATTAATTTCTATCACTAATTTCCTAGGTTGCCAAAAGTGCTAACTTGAACACAACAATTTAAAATAATTTGTTTTAAATTAATCCCAGAGTTGAGCATCTTCCCATTTAGTACAAAAATGAACATTCTTAGATGTGTGTAAACATCAACATGTTTTAGTATTGTCAAAGATTTTAAAATTTTAAGGGGATGATTAATGCACTTTCATTTTGAAAATATATAACCTAGCTTCCACAAAGGACGCCTTCAGCTAATTATTTAAATTTACCTTTCCCTCAATTTTATTAAACACACTAATCAGAAAACTCTTTGTGTATCAAAAACTTATTTCTGATGTGAAAAATATATATTTTTTTAAATTCAGGATGATCAGAGCAGACTGATTACCCTCTGGGATTTATCTGTGAAGAAGAACATCGATGGGTAGATGCCAACTCCTTTCTCATCTGTACTCCTTTGTTTTTCCTCTCTCTAGTGAAGACCCTCTATGGCAATTATGTGTAAGAGGAAAAGCTGAATAAATATAAACAAAACAAGTATCGTAATCCTACATACTCCTACTTTATCACAGTTCTGGATGGGTTTCTGGATTGTTACAAATCCAGATAGTGAATTACCAGGCAAAATATCATTTTGAGATTTGAATTTCCCACCTATTCACTTTGAGAGTTCTAAAACACAAGGCTTGTCTACACAGTGTGGCAATGCAGATGATGGTGTGATTTTTTTAAGTGTACTACCATATTAGACATTAATTGGTCTGTGTAAACCCTGTTGGTGTGCATTAAAATTTCCCTAGTGTGCTTTAATGTATTAAATACCACTATGTTGAGGCATACTACTGAAACTTTAGTGTGCAAACAAATTATTCCTTCCCTGCCAAAATTCAGGACCTGTTTGAACAACGGATTTAGTTTGAGACAATCTCTATAAGAAACAGAAACTCTAGCAAATTAGAGAAGTAACAGTGCTCATAAGAAGCATTTTTTTAAGATTTTGGCTTAAAATATATTACAAATTTAACTATATTATGTGCAACAAAATATATGTGTACAATAATTTAGAGCTACTTCTTAAAGAAGAAAGAATAGAAAGATTTACTTCCCATAGAGTGGGACCAAAATATTCTGTGTTCCATACACGGTTGCCAATCCTCCAGGATTGGCCTGGAGTCTCCAGGAATTAAAGATTAATCTTTAATTAAAGATTATGTCATGTGATGAAATCTCCAGCAATACATCCAACCAAAATTGGCAACCCTAGTTCCATACAATGTAGAGACTGAGAAAAGTAAAAGTATGTCTTCATGGTAAAATTAGCTCAAGTAATCTACATTCAAATGAACTCCTCTTGAGTTAGGCTAACTCAAGTGAGATTATCCACACTGCAAGATAACACTGCACAGAGTGATTGATCTGGAATGAGATTTGGATTTTAAGCAGCAGGCCACAAAATTTAACACATGGGAGGGGCAGGACCCGGGCTGTCACCCAAACTCTCACATACCAGGCATTTTAAGTGGTTCCAGTGCAGAGGTTACAGGGCTCCTACCACATAACCCATAACTCGAGGTAGACTCTCCACACCCACCCCTAGGACTCAGCTTGCACTTCTGAATCCTACCACTCCCATCCCATGAGGGGGATAGAGGGTACTAAAGGAGGGGCCCCTGGCCTGTGAAGGCCACAATGTCTCCCCCTATCTCCTGAGCACAAGACCCATCAGCAAAATCCCAGATCTTTTACTTCTAGGAACTATTCCTTTTAGCCTTTTAACTACACTGGAAGCTGTCTGCAAGTTGCGACGAACTAACACTCCTACCAACTACTACCACGAATTACTAAATCCTATTCCTATTTAACTCTGTCTCCAAGATGCTGTGAGGAAGGCAAAAAAACCCACAAAGCCTATGCCAATTTGGCCCCAATGGGAAGAAAAAAATCCTTCCTGACCCCCACAAACAGGCGATCAGTCAAACTGACAGCATCTCCAAGACACAGCTCTGAAACTACAATTACAAGGCAGGGGGAGGGGGAATGGGCCATAAATAGAACAGAAAGAGCCTCTGCACGGCTTGGGCTAGGGTTTAAACAAATGAAAGAGGAGAGTGAAGGAACAACTGCTGGCTCACCAATGAATGAATAAAGCCTCTGGAGGCAGAGGGGCTACCCCAGCTAGTGCTCTCCTCTCACTTTCTACTGGGGCTGTCCCAATCACCACCTGTTTCATCAAGTTTTCCACCAGTTGAGGTGGGTGGGTGGTATTGTACTGGCAGCATAGAATTGCTGCATCCCCACTGTATTACTAGTTTGAGTATCAGTAGAGCTTAAACCAGGGGATGGACAAACTTTTTGGCCCAAGGGCCACATCTGCGTGGGGAAATTGCATGCAGTGCCATGAATGTAGGGCTGCGGCAGGGGGTTGGGGTATGGGAGAGAGTGCGGGGTGTGGGTGGGGGTGTGGTGTGCAGGAAGGAGCTCAGGGCAAGGGGTTGGGGTGCGGGGAGGGGGCTCAGGGCAGGGGGTAGGAGGGGTGCAGGGCGCTCCGGGCAGGGAATTGGGGTGCAGGAGGGGTGCAGGGTGCAGCAGGGTGTTGGGGTGTGGGGTGCAGGAGAGGGTGCGGGCTCTGGCCTGGCGCCACTTATCTTGAGTGACAACGGGGTGGCAGCAATGCGTCACAGGCCTGCCTGGGCCCTGTGCCGCTCCTGGAAATGGTCGGCACCACATACCTGCAGCTGCAGGGGGTGGTGCCAGCAGGCGAGGGCAGTGCGCAGAGATCTCTGTCCCACCCCTCCCCCAGGGGCCACAGGGATGTGGTGCCGGCCGCTTTTGGGAGTGGTGCGGGGCCTGGGCAGGCAGGGAGCCTGCCTTAGCCCCATGACACCACAGGGGTGGCAATCCTGCAGGCCAGATCCAAAGCCCTGATGAGCTGGATCCAGCCTGCAGGCCGTAGTTTGCCCACCTTTGGCTTAAACCAACATCCTCTGAAGGGCCAGCTATCTTGAGTTCAAAACATCACTTTACTCAAGCTAGAGATTTGTATATGTGGATAGGGGTCAGATTAGAGGCAACACTTGAGTTATACCTTAAGCTAATACTTCACTGAAGACAAGCCCTAAAAGACAAAGAGCCATATCCTCAAGTGCTGTAAATTAGTGTAGATCAATTGACTTCAATAGAGCTGTTTCAGTTTGCACTAGCTGAGGATCTGCCCCAAAAACTAGAAAAAAAGATCAGACTTTGTCATAAACAGATAGTTAAGGGTTAATACCTCTTTTACCTGTAAAGGGTTAAGAAGTTCACCTAGCCTAGCTGACACCTGACCAGAGGAACTAATGGGGGGACAAAATGTTTCAAAAGGAAGGAGGGAAGTTCCCTTTGTCTGGGTCAGTTTCAGTTTTGGCCAGAGTGGAAAAGATCAAGGAATCAGTTCTTATCAGAGTAGTGAGTATTAGAAAAGGAATAAATAGGTTTTGTTTATTTTCTTTTTGTAACTTGTCTTGCAATTAGGGGAATAATCAAATTGGGTGTAACTAAATTTTGCCCAGGGGAACATCCTCTGTGTTTTGAATCTGTTGTCTGTGAGAGTAGCTGGTATGTTAATCTCTCCCAGAGGGTTTTCTTTTACCTTTCTTTTCTTTAATTAAAAGTCTTATTTTTAAGAACTTGATTGTTTTTTTCCCTGTTTTTAAGATCCAAGGGGATTGGGACTGGACTCACCAGGAATTGGGGGGGGGAAAGAGAGGGGCATGGTTAAATTCTCCTTGTGTTAAGATCCAAGGGTCTGGATCGGTGTTCACCAGAAAATTGGTGAATAAGTCTCTCAAGGCTACCCAGGGAGAGAAAGGTTTTAGGGGGGAAGACAGAGTTTCCCAAATGACTCAAACTATTTGGGTGGTGGCAGCCAGACCAGATCTAAGCTGTTAATTGAGCTTAGGGGTTCACATGCAGGTCCCCATATCTTTACTCTAAAATTCAGAGTGGGGGTGAAACCTAAGACAGACTTTAATTTAGGCTGTAAATAAATAAATAATTTAGGCTGTAAATAGAGTGGTTTGTATTAAATTTATTTAACTGATTTTAATCTACAGTTTTGGCAGTGTATTAAAGCTTTTATTTAATATATATTTTCCTAATTTTTTTTTCTTCTGTTCCCTCTTCTCTCCTTCTTATCCTATGACCAGGAAAATTAGACTTCATAAAACTCAAATGAAGTGTAGCAATGGCTGGACCTTCAGGGATAAACCCATCAATACAATTGCAAATACACTTCTTGAAAGGACCATACGCATGGCCATAAGGCTAACATTATGACTTTACATTTGACCATTTTTTGTCTTATAGCAATGTCATTTTCATGCTAGATTTCAAATGCACCCTGACAATACAGCTATCATGCTTTAGTTTTGTTATTAATGCTTCCCCATTTTACTATTGTTTTACTTTTCTGTAGAAATGTTTAGCTCCTAATTTGGCTGGTACCCAGCGTTTTCTGCTGTCTTTGTAATTTATAAGTTTGCCAATTCTCAGTTATATGAATGAAAAAAGAATCTTCCCCATGAAAAACAATTTGCAATTGCTTAATATGACCTGATGAATGTGCTAATTATTTCACAGAAGCAGATATGCTGTCACCTTTCATTGTTGAAAGCTGCATGCCAGACGTTAGCTCTATCGAAATACACGCCATGCCTGTTTAATGTATAAAAATGATCTCGCCCTTACATAATGAATGCTTGATTTGTTCACAATACAATGAATTGCACAAGTCTTCTTGCGAGTGGAGTGGGGTGATTTATAGCATATACTGTTCACTAGTTTGTAATTTGTGATATTGAAAGGGTTTGGGGATACAGTTTAATGAAAAGTACTATATAAAGTAATACTGCATTGTATTGTAAAATGCTAGAAGACATATTTTAGTTTTATCACTATAACCATCCTTGAGCCCTATAGTCAGATTTCAAGGGGTGAAGTGAGTAATAATAGATTCTGAGCATAAGGGGGAAAACCTTTAAGAAAATTCCTAGTCCAACAAAATAAAGCTAACAAGATTTTTTAGGCTACTGCACAAAACAGTCTGCAGTGGAGGATTAAAAAATACCTAACGTTTTTCTATTACATTAGGTTTTGAGCATTACATTATACTTGTAAATATATAGCAGAGGAGCCAGTTCACTTAACTGCCGAGTTGTGATAACAAACTCTCGTATTGCATATTTTTGGTCACATTTGCCTATTACATGCTCTCATTCTTGTTTTCTTAATTCCTTCCAGATGATCACAGTATAAATTAAAGCCGTTTCCCTGTAGAAAAAAAATCACTTGATAAAAATGACATCTCAGGGCAGTATTAATTTATCTCCTCAGAGCCTTACATGTAATGTTTGCTCAGCATGTTTGCTTAGCCTTACAGGAATATATGCAGCTCTAGGGTATCATCTTTTTTTCAGCAATTTTGTATGCCACAGGACCATTTAAAACTGAAAGCCATCTTTAATTGAAAACAGATGTTCTTCTACTGGCCTAGCTAAGAAGTGGCTATGCACAAAGCTAATTATACTTAAAAATATTAGTTATCTTTCAAAAATTAGAATGCATTTATTTTCAGTATTTATTCTGACAATTTTCTTGGAAGCTCTGTAACACCTTATCTCTTTACTGATTCCTCCTCTCCTCCTCCTCCCCACTCCCAGTTCTCACGTTTTTGGTAATGTGATACAGAGCTTTTCTCCTCTAGATAAAAAGGTACCAATGTGGTCCAGCTTGGTAGTGACCAAACATTACTGCTGGAGATTTTTGTCTAATTTTAAAAAATTAATCTCAGTTCAGCTCCTACTGGAAAACTGTTCTCAAAAACCTCACTTACTGGCAATCTCAACACTGAATGGATATGGAGAATGAACTACCCTCTCACAGATACCCCAGAGTTTAGGAAAACATTTCTATTCACGACTGCACTTAAACACGTGCTTGACTTGAAGCCAACAGTACTTAGGCACATGCTTCAGTGCTATGCTGAATGGTGATGGACACTGGCATATTCTTAAGTGTTTTCCCTTAATTGATACCCTCAAGAAATAGTCCCCAAAATTCATAGCTGAAGAACAATGGCAGGGGAGTTGGAAACAGTTTTGCTATACATGTTCAGTGGACTATGATACTATTGATCCTGTTCCTTTCACAATTACTCTTCAAGGGCTCCATTGGAACTGTATTTCCATAGAGCTGGAGGCCAGGTCTAGTGCTGGCTTCTAGCAGATCCTTTAAGATCTGTGGATTTGAGTGCCTAACATGCTGGTGGTCCTTCATTAGCGAAGTAAAATCTTTATCCTCATTGCACCCTCTTCCCCTCAAAAAAAAAATGTAGAAAACTCCAAATAGGAACCTCAACAAAATTCCCTATGTGGGTTTTGCCTTTCACAGAGCAAAAATTTGTGGCCCTGAATGCCTGTAAAAGTACATGGGTGGGCTCCTGGATCCTAAGACAGTTTGGACAGCCAGTAAGCAAGCTGAGATTTTTAGAGCAGTAGTCGGAGAGGATGCTAATGAGGAGTGCAGGGGTGAAATAAATGTCAGTTTGGCTTTTTACTGTTTATTTATAGCTTACTTCAAATGCAGGGACTATTTTGAAGAAAATATTTTAAACAATTAGACTAACTGATCTGTAGATTGAAGATGTGCCTAAGCAATGATCTTCTACGACTCAGAAACACTTTGCTATCCAGTTTATTGTACCTCCAGTTAACACTATGACATGAGACTCTGAGGCCTGCTCCAAGGTGGAACCACTTAAGGATTCTAAATGTAAGAAACTTGTTTTATGTTATTACAAGTCATATGGACATTAACAAAAGACTTGTTAATGTGCAAAAAGTCCTTTAATCTATAAATGCTAACTTAACAAGATGGATTCAAAACTTTCTCACAATAGCAATATTTTCTACAGATGTTCATGTTTCACTACTGTATGATTTTCACCAGCTACAGAAATAACTTAAGTGAACCTTAAGTAATCAAAAAAAGACCACTTATCAAACATACCAGAGTGCCTGGAATCCTGGATTCTATCAGTATTGTTAATATAGACATTTTTTGTTTGTGTGTGGGTCTGTTGTTTTGGGTTTTTTTTTGTAGAAGTGGGTTTCTGGATCAGCATTATTTTCTAAATCCTACTAGTCTGGATGCAGCAAAATCTATGAGAGTAGAGAAAACTGAAGGATGGACATAAGTGTCAGAATGTATATCCCAACACTTATTTCAGAATTAACAATTACAACACAAACAAATTCCCTGTTCCCCTCTTGAATGTGCAAAATGGAATCATGAAGGAGCCCAAAGAACCAGCTAGAATTCTGTGTGATAGGAAATAAATCTAAGTATTTCCAGACTATAATTAAGGCTGCATGTCTGTCATGGATTCCATGACTTCCGTGACCTCCATGACTACTGCAGCAGCCAGTGCTGGCTCAGGCAGCCCCTGGGCCAGCAGCAGTTTGGATGTGGGGGAGGGGACTCAGGGCTGGGGGTTGAGATGTGGGGCAGTGCTTACCTCTAGGGGGGGTATAGGCCTTCCCGGCTCCCATTGGCATGTCACTGCAGCTCCTAGGCAGAGAGGCCAGGGGACTCCGCGCACTGCCTGCAACCACAGGCGCTGCCCCTGCAGCTCCCATTGGCTGCGGTTCCCAGCCAATGGGAGCTGTGGAGCCGGCGCTTGTGGGAACAGCACGCGGAACACCCCTGGCCACCCTTGTCCCTAGGAGTTGCAGGGACATGCTGATCGGAGCCAGGTAGGGAGCCTGCCAGCCCTGCCAACCTTCCCTTCCCAGCACCAGTGGGGGTCCTGGGTCACATGCCACGAGCCCATGGCCCACCCCAGCATGGGTGCCAAGCTGTGTGCCACTGCCCGCACCCCGCACACACACACACCAGCACTAGCAGGGGTTCCGGGCCACACACCGCTGCCCACTCCCTCCTGCCCCCCAGCACCAGCAGGGGCCCCGGGCCACCGCTCCCAGCACCCGCGTCACCCCCCTCCAGAGGACCCCAAGTTTGAGTTAGGGGGTATACAGTAAAAGTCATGGACAGGTCACAGCTATGAATTTTTGTTTACTGCCCATGTCCTGTCCATAACTTTTACTAAAAATCCCTGTGACTAAAACGTAGCCTTAACTATAATCTATCTTTACTGAAGCATCAAAACTCTTTTGTGGATGTAAAAAAACCATTAAGGATATTGTTTGCCTTTTTCCCCCTAGATGGCAAGTTTCCTATGGTAAGCACAGTTTATTTTAATGTTTGCAAAGGAAGCCAAACATTAGTGGACTAGCGAGTGGCAGAAACACATAGAATGACAGAAGAATTTCTTTCAGAATCCCTGGAGATGCGACTGAACTACTGAAGTTTCTGCTTTAGAAAATTCATTTTCTACTTCTAAACACACTGAATATTCTTACTGCAACACTATAAAAGTGTCAGGAGTGTAATTTAAGGTTTCTTTAAACTACAGATATTCCTTTTGTTGCTGAACTCATATTACTGTTCTCATTAAGAATAAGAAATACACATATTTAATTTTATCTTCAAAATTATTTCTTTTCTTATAACTGCCATTAGGAGGGAGGACCTGGATATTTCCTAACACTAATTCATAGCATTTTGCCAGGTTAATTGTACTCACAAAACTAAGAGTAAATGATGTGAGTGCAAAACTGTTCTCCTGCCATAACTAAATGAGATTGTGTTGCTTTCATTGGCAGAGAGATTTTTATGATAAATGTAATGAAGTTATGTTCAAAGCGAAGAAGCATTTGCATAACATTTTATTTCTAGTAAATTTCATTTCAGAACTGGGTATTGTGATAGTTATTCATTGCAATGTTACCCCCATTATACTGTCCGAAAGAAATCTCCCAGAAGGTGACATCTCTGACCTTTGGAAATGTAAATACTTATATTCTTGTATAAGTTCTAGTAAGAATAGACCCATAAACCCTGTTAAAAAAATGTGCTTGGCTCACTGATACTATTCATTATAACCTTTGGATATACTTAGTGGCCATAATTTCTGATATGGCTTTTTTCTTTCTATTAAACATATTTAATTAAGAAAATTAAGAAGAATGAGTTTCTTGTTAAAATGTTAATCATTTTTTTCTAGGTCCTAGTCTTCAGTGCTGCTTTATCAATTTAGCATTCTGGCTAATGATACAATGTCATCTATGAAGACAAGATGAATATTGCAAAGAATTCTATGTCTATCATCAGCATTTAATAGCTTAAATCAGTCAATTTCCATGTGGTTCCTATTCCCAATGGAAGACAGCTAAGAACCTAAAAACTAAAGTTTGTAGTCCAACAGACAACTTTTCACTACAGATTCGTGTGTCTATTATGTGCACACTTTTTGTCAGGAAGATATGCAATCGGCTGTGGTTGTGTAACTGGTGAAGTATACAAACTGTGAATTGATCTTCCTATTCTAGCTTTAGTTTTCAAGACAAATCATACATTAACTTCAAACTATCATTGAGAGGTGCGGCTAATGTTGGCATTAATTAAAAGTATCTTATCTGCTTTGTTTTTGTTTAAAGGGTACTGCCTTGATATGAGAGTAACCAGCATTTTCAGTGTGAGAATTAAACATGTAGTCATGTGTTGCATTCAGTTCTGGAACACACATTAGCAGAAAAATCTTGACAAATTAGAAATAGTTCAGAGAAAAGCAACAAAAATTAGCATGGGGCTGGAGGATTTGAAATTATTAGGAAAGATTAAAAGAAGTAAAAAGGTACAGTCTTGGCTTTGGTTTAAAGTAATCTATGTATAAGGCAGACCCTGGGAAGGATGGTGAGTTTGTACAAGTGTTATTAAGAACAGTGTGGGAACACCATCTGCTTACAGTAACTTAGAACATTCCATTGCTTTCAGCAAGTGATGCCAGCAGAGAAGCTGGTCCACAAACTTTAGAGTCAGTGGGACCACTCATGTGCTTAAAGCTAAGCATGTGTTAATATGCTTAGCGGAATCAGAGCTTTAAACAGAAAAGATATAGAGGAATTATTTAGACCTTGGGGCTATAACAAGAATAGGAAATATGTCTGAATATCAGGAAAAACTTCCAGATGGGAAGATCTCTTAGGCTCTAGAACAGTTTTCAAGGCCAACTAATGGAAGATCCATTGGGTTGGGACTTTTTTAACTATACCAGACAAAAAAATGGAAAACATAAAGCATGGAAAATGTTTGCTCTGATATATTTTCCCAGTTCTCACTTCTGTGAATCTATGAAAAAGGCAACAATAAAAACTTGTTAACAACAACACTTTGTTTCACATGCATGATTTTTTCCACATATTGAGCCCTCATAATTGTTCATTTAATTGCTACTCAAGCTACTATTTAGCCAGGGATACTTCTCCCATTAAAGGTGATAAGAATTTTATATTTACCTGTATTTCATGTAGTAGGTGATTTTCAGGTTTATGAATATGCATGATATTTGCTTTTAGAAGTTCTTTGAAGACAAAAGGTGTTTCCAGGATTTCTTTGAAATTTATCTTTTTTATTATGCAGTTCATTTGGTTTTCATTTTAATGGTATAGCTTTATTGTAGTTAATTGGTTCCCATGTGTACAAGAGCCAAGTACATAGTGAGATGGCAGTTAATTTTTCCTTCATTTCATGCAATTCCCTATTAATGTAATTGCTTTCATATATTTAAGGGTACTATCTATTCCACAGGATAGAGGGTGAGTTTATTTTATTTTGCAGAAGTTTCACCACACATAAAAAACAACCCATGGCTTTCTAGCTGACTGTGTGGCCTGTAAACAGTATATGCTCTTCTAGCTTTGGAGCAGCTCCACTGATATCAATTCCTCTCAATGTTGGTTTCTGGTGTAACTGTATAGGTTAAGACTTGTTTTGCCAATTTGTCTCCTTCAAATTATTGCATCAATCAAAAGAGGAAAAGGACTTAAAAAGGAATAACAGAAAATAATATTTTAATGTAATTATTAATATTATTTGTACAAATAAAAAGATCTACAGACTAGACTGTTAAAGTCTGTGAGCCAAATTCTCTCCTGGCAAGAAGGCAACGGAAACATACTTGAACAGTTGCTACTAAGAAAGTGTAAGCAGGTGGTGTTCGCACCCTGTTCCTAACGCAGCATGCACACAATGACTATTGTCCAAACTCACCATCCTTTTGGAGGCTGGCATACATCTGTGTTTTTCCATAGATTCATAGGTTCCAAGGCCAAAAGGGATCATTGCAATCATCCAGTCCGACCTCTTGGATAACACAAGACATAGAACTTCCCCCAAAATAATTTCTAGAACAGATCTTTCAGAAAAGCATTCAATCTTGATTTAAAAATTGTCAGTGATGGAAAATCCACCACAACCCTAGATAAGTTGTTCCAATGGTTAATTACGCTCACTGTTAAAAATGTATGCCTTATTTCCAGTTTGAATTTGTCTAGTTTCAACTTCCAGGCATTGTATATTGTCTTATATCTTTCTCTGCTAGACTGAAGAGCCCATTATTAAATATTTGTTCTTCATGTAGGTAATTATAGACTATAATCAAGTCACTCCTTAACCTTCTCTTTATTTAAAGCTAAAATGATTGAGCTCCATGGGTTTATCACTCTAAGACACGTTTTCTAATCCTTTAATCATTGTTGTGGCTCTTCTCTGAACTGTCTCCAATTTATCAACATCCTTCTGGAATTGCAGACACCAGAACTGGACAAAGTATTCCAGTAACAGTCACACCAATGCCGCATACAGATGTAAAATAACCTCTCTAATCTTAAGATTCCTCTGTTTTTGCATCCAAGGATCATATGAGCCCTTTTGGCTACCATGTCGCGCTGGGAGCTCATGTTCAGTTGATTATCCACCATGACCCGCAAATCTTTTTCAGAGCTACTTTTTCACAGGAGTCTCCCATTGTGTAAGTATGTCCTACATTCTTTGTTCCTAAATGTATATATTTACATTTAGCCATATTAAAATGCCTATTGTTTGCTTGTTTGTGACCAGCTTACCAAGTGATCCAGATGCCTCTGTATCAGTGCCCTATCCTCTTCATTATTTATCATTCCCCCAATATTTGTGTCATCTGCAAACTTTATCAGTGATGATTTTATGTTTCCTTCCAGGTCATTGATAAAAATGTTAAATACCATAGGGCTAAGAACTCTCACCCATGGATCCCCTAAAAACACACTCATTCAACGATGATTCCCTATTTACAATTATATTTGGAGACCCATCAGTTAGCCAGTTTTTAATCCATGTAATCTGTGCGATGTTAATTTTATATCTTTCTAATATTTTAATCAAAATGTCATGTGGTAGCAAGTCAAATCCCTTACAAAAATCTAAGTATATTACATCAACACTACTACCTTTATCCACCAAACTTGTAACGTCATCAAAAAAGATATCAAGTTAATTTCACAGGATCTATTTTCCTTAAAGTTTTGTTAATTGGCGTTAATACTTTATTAATCAAGTCCCCAGCAGCCACTCCATTATCTTGCCCAAGATCGATGTCAGACTACAGGCGTATAATTACCCAGGTCATCCCATTTACCCTTTCAAAATATTGGCACAAATTAGCTTTCTTCCTTCCTTCTGGAACTTCTCCGGTGTTCCAAGACTTATTGAAAATCAACATTAACTGTCCAGTGAACTCTTTAGCCAGCTCTTTAAAACGTGTGGATGCAAGTAATCTGGAACTGCTGATTTAAAAATATCTAACTTTAGTAGCCACTGTCTAACATTCTTTTGAGATACTAGTGGAATGGAAAGAGTGTCATCATCATATATCATCATGACATATGATGTCACTTGTTTTTTCTCCAAATACAAAACAGAAATATTTATTCAACACTTCAGCCTTTTCTACATTATTGTTGATAATTCAACCACTTCAATCTATTAATGGACCAATACCATTGTTAAGATTATTTCTGTTCTTAATATACTTTTAAAAAATTCCTTTTTAAAATAAGCTTTGTTGAAGTACACATTACTTGGCTAGCATGGGTCTCAGACAAATCATCCTTATCCATGGCGCTATAGGAAACCATAGCAGTACTCTGATGGCAAAAAATATGTTTACATGTGGTTGTAACCAGTATGGTTCCAATTTCAACAGGGACAGGTCAAAATGAAAAGGAAGAGTTTCTAAAGCTCAGATGCTGAAAAATGAAATGGACACTGGATGGGCAAAAATTAGATAAGAATTTCAGAATGCATATGTCTTAAAAGGCCATCTTCTATGCCTGACTTAAATCCATCCAACTTCCTTTCCTATGAAACAAGATTGGAAAAACTGCAGGATCCCAATATCTGAAAGTGAGAATGTACCTTTGCCACTTTCAGCTAATGGCTTACTGGTGATCAATGAAAATACACTCTGAGTACCTTTCCCAGCCCTGAAGAAGAGTTCTGTGTAAGCTTGAAAGCTTGTCTGTTTCACCAACAGAAGCTGGTCTAATAAAAGATATAACCTCGCCCACCTTGTCTCTCTAGTATCCTGGGACCATCATGGCTACAGCACTGGAAACAATTTGTTACAAAACAATTACAGCTTTCAGGTCTGCTCTGTAATAAGAAACTCTTGTACTAGAAACTTGATATTATAAAAAAAGGCAAAAAAATACCCAGCGCTCCAGAATTTCAAGTACTATTGTCTTTTTAAAACATTTTTAAGTAACACACGTTTGAAGTAATGTGGGGGTCCTAATACTACTAAACCTTACACTGGTGAGTTCCAGTAGTCCTTACATTAATAGTTCCACTGACTTTAATGAGACTTTAATAAATAAGGACTGTTTGTGTAAGAGTTTGAAGGATAAGGCCCTTACTTTTAATACACTGCTATAGTGCATAAAATACTGTATTACAATGTTTGATTCTCATTGTCCTATTTGGTGATTTCTTTCATTGACATACAGATATCATTATTTTGTGTACATTCTCATACCTTTCACATTTCACTGCATAATACAACAATTAGATTAATTCCTTGCTTAGTGCCAGCATGATGTCTAATTTTATAAATTAACACTATCTGGCACTTCTTTGGCCAGTGGATTTTTAAATAGCAGCTCTGTGGCTACCTATTGAAATATGGGAAAGACATCACACAAATGATCTGTTTACCATTTTCATATGTCCTTTGCACTGAGTCATCCATAGTAACTCAGGTACAACATTTAAAGACTGAAATTTTAGATATATTTTATTATTCAAAAATAAATATATAGCATATTGGGCTAGAGTTAGTTCACATTAGTATTTTTGTTTGTTTATTATATGACTTCAGTTTCAATGTTGTTGTAATTTTTTTTCTGAAATCTGATTTAAAGTGTACGACAAAAGCATTCCAATCTAAAATATATTAAGGCAAAATTGGAAAAGTGAACAAAAAATCTTTTAATTAGGCAGTTCAATTATTTAAAATACAATTTCTTCAATTGAAACTGAGCCTGGAAACATTTAAAAATGATAAATTCACTGTGCAATGACAACTGAGTAAAAATAAGGTCAGATACAAGATCACCATTAAGATATTTTACAGAATCAAATGGCACATTTATATAGCATATTTCCCTCATAGGTCCCAAAATACTCAATAAATTTTACAAAGAGATTATATACATTAAATACAAGGAACCCTTCACCCCTTAATGACATACTGACACTTCGTAGTAGAAGGCAGCAGCATTTAAATAATGCCCAGCACCACTACAAAAATTCCTTACATAAGTAAAACTAAGTTAGGTAAGCAGAATGTAAATACCCCTAATGACACAACAAAACAGACTGAGAAAGAAAAGTGCTACATGCTGAGTTAGAGCTCACAGACTATGCAGGGCCAGGCTAGGTCAGAATTGGAAAATGTATCTGTGCTTACCTGAAAATTTCTTTTCTTTGAATATTAAGGTCCACGTATCTGTTAACAATGCTACTTCACCTTGTTTACAGCTTAGAGGCAGAAAAAGACCTACCACTCACTGGCAGCAGGGGAATACCCCACCCCCTGAAGTTCCCTCTATACGAATGGCAATACTGGGTCAGACCAATGGTCCATCTTGCCCAGTATCCTGTCTTTCAACAGTGGCCAATTCCAGGTGCCCCAGAGGGAATGAACAGAACAGATAATCATCAAGTGATCCCTCTGGTCGCCCATTCCCAGCTTCTGACAAGGCACACCATCCCTGCCCATCCTGGCTAATAGCCATTGATGGACCTATCCTCCATGAATTTATCTAGTTCTTTTTTGAACCCTGTTATAGTCTTGGCCTTCACAACATCCCCTGGCAAAGAGTTCCACAGGTTGACTGTGCGTTGTGTGAAGAAATACTTCCTTTTGTTTGTTTTAAACCTGCTGCCTATTAATTTCATTTGGTGATCCCTAGTTCTTGTGTTATGAGAAGGAGTAAATAACACTTCCTTATTTACTTTCTCCACACTAGTCATGATTTTATAGACCTCTATCATATTCCCCCTTAGTTGTCTCTTTTCCAAGATGAAAAGTACCAGTCTTATTAATTTCTTCTCCTACGGAAGCCGTTCCATACCCCTAATCATTTTTGTTGCTCTTTTCTATACCTTTTCCAATTCCAATATAACTTTTTTGAGATGGGGCGACCACATCTGCACACAGTATTCAAGATGTGGGCATACCACATCTTCCAGTTCCTCCAGTTGTAGGAATCAGTCAGGATAATTCCATTCTACTTTCCTAAATTACAAATTATGTTAGCTATATTTTGAAGAAAAAAAGAACAATAATTTCTTCTACAGCACAGCATTGGAATTTCCCTCAGTGAAGTAAAAGTGACTCTTTCTATATCAATTTACATCTCTACTCTGCATGTTCTGCTTGTCTCCAGGATGGGCTGGATTTGTGGACATTATCAAAGAAAGGAAATCCTCAGATAAACAGAGATAAAATGGGATTTTCACAGCAGTGTGCTTGCAGGGTGGGAAGCATGATCATCACTTAAATATGGACATCTAAAATAAGGTAAATTACAACTCCTCTATCTTCTCCTGTCTATTGAGGAATAGAGAAGACTTCTGAAAAATGGCTATAGACTGGATGACCAATATGTAGTTTTTTGGTGAGTTTATGTACTGATGGTCATGTGGCACCTAGTAGCTATTACAGGAGACATGACTTCTCTGCATTGAGCTGGTCAGTACTCCTATAGATTGGACTTTAATGCTTGATCGAAGAATGAATATTTCTTTAATTTACTCTGTGAATGAATGATATAACAGTTGTGAGGACTACTTGTGTGAATTAAAAGTAAAATACTGGATCTCATCTAAGAAATCTCCCAACATCTGACTGGAGATAGTATTTATCAGGAAATCACCTTAATGGGTAGAAAGTATAAAGATACCTGTCACAGCGGTTCAACTTAGGTAGTGCTGTAAGTTCCAGAATGAGGTTCCAAGTTTGTGCTCTATAATCTTGTGGGACTGGAAGCAGGATAGTTGCCCCAAGGAAGCATTTAATGTCAGGGTTTGTACAAAAAACTTTCTTTTTTTGAACATGCTGACAACATTATAGAACAGAGACTTGACCTTTTTGCTTGGACCCTTTCATAGGCCCATATTAGAATCCTCATGGAGGAATTCAATTCTTTATTTCACTTATTTAATGTCCACTTTGTTTCAGACAGTAGAATAAATTCTATTGGCTGACTTTTTTATAGGGCCCATGAGAGTGATAATTACTTCATCCAAGTATCCATTTTAAACTGTCTGGTGCTGGATTGAGGATTGTTTTTTGTAAAGGAGACCTTCTCTGTAACATAGAGGCATCAGAAAGTCCAATGCTAGGTACATCAGACCTGAGAACCATAGCCTCTTCAGAAAGATATAAACAGTATCATTGCAACTCTCTCCTTCCTGTCATCTGTATGGTCCTGTCCTAGGGAGTAGTGGAATAGGTGTTAAGAAATATAACAGAGATCTTGCTCAGCTGTGCAAGAGATTATCCATTATCTTGCATCCCATGTCTGACACATGAAAAGAGCACAGTGTGCTTTATTGATTGCTTTTTCCATGTGCAAAAAGGTCAGTCCATCAAACTGACTTACAATGAATGAGGATACTTCTGAATGCAGGTTCTACTCTGCTTAATCCAATACCTGTTATGCAAGTCTTGGGGTTCATTCTCCCTTTGATGGGTGGTGCAGATAGAGATAAGAAACTCTGCTTCACTTAGGACATGAGGAGTTGATTTTCTTTCTTTCCCCATGTTCTTCCTAATTTGTTAACAAAATCTCATCAGACATGTTGACTCATGACCAGAACAAGTCTGTTTTCAATGCAAGGAATAATGCTCTGAGACCTCCATAAATCACTGTGTTCAGTAAATGGATGCTGTGCTCTCTCTCTTTCTGCTATCCACTCCGCTATCTCTCTTTCTGCTATCCTGGACAGAACGGGGACATGAATCAGTCCTCTCCATTATCCCCAGCAATCATCAGACATAAGGATCACTCTACCTGGTTCACTGAGTGGATCCCTTCAAAAAATCTGATTCTTTGAATTCACAAGCTGAAGGAGTGGAGAATAGAAAATGGGACCTTAACCTCTGCCAATGGATGTGATAGAGTGAGAGGGAGAGGGGATAACAAGAATTCCTAGACTGAGTTTATGTGAACTCTAGGTCATTGAAACATGTCTGTGCATTAGATCAGCATTCCCAACAGACTTCACTAAAAACTGGATTTTTGATTCTTTGACACCACTTGTTTTCCTTTATGGCCATCTTCATCTTCTGTTTATATTCTTCTGAGATGAGACCTTGTATCTAATAGGATTCATCCTCAGCTCACACCTGTGATTGGCAACATATGTCGGTGTTTATCATGAATCCAAGATACTTCAGAAACGTATCAGTCTCTGTGCTTATTTTGGCTCTCTGTAAAGAGCCTTGAATATGCAGAATTTTCCAGAAGACATGAGTGAATATCCTTCTTCCTTAAAGCCAATATTAATTATAACCATGATCCTGAAAGACACCTTGGGAGAACTTATCAAATCAAATGGTAATGATTGAAGTTGAAAAAAAATCCCATCAATCTACCACCATATGCAAAGTAGAATGATAAAATGGGAACTGAAGACAAGCCTCCTTTAAGAACTTGATCAGATGGAGCTTTACTCTGTTCCTGATTCTATGCGGCTAGAAATAGGATGGGGAACAGCCATTGATGGGGAATATAGATCTGATCTGAAGTAGATGATGTATGGTTTCATTCATGTCCTGGCATATCCATGGACTGCCTGAGATTGGGAATGGAACAAAATTGTACATATAATTCTTGCACAGTACCACACAGTAACCCTTCTGGTAAACATCCAGTGACCTCATTTAGACCAAAACTGTAGGTAGCCATTTGCTTCTAAACTGAAAGAGTCTGGCACCAATTGGGAGTCTAACTGAAGATAGTGGTGGTTGGGAAACACACAGCGTGTTCTGAGGCAACTGAGGGACGATACTGACCTCACCTCAGCATCTTGGATTTTTTTCCAGCTACAACTTGCAAACTGGTCTTCTCTATTGCTGTACCTTCAACTTACCTATGATCTGTATTCCTTTCTATAGTGTCTGTCAGGAGCTAGGACTGTAAATTTACTTTTTCAAAGCCTCAGCTTTCCACTATAGCACTGAGAGAGCTGGAAACTGATGTGCCTGAGCATCTGAGGTCAATAAGGATGACCCCATATAGTTGCTTGAAACAGATTTGAGTCCCACTGTCTTTTCAGGGAGACGCCTTTGCACTGTGGGATCTTTACGCTGAGAGGGACCATTCCCTCCTTAGTTTCAACCAGATATGTTATTTTTTCACTTCCTGTTATAAAGTATCATGTTGGGTTGCTGTGTGCTGTCAACAGCTGCTACATTTTATTCCTGAGGCAGTAAGATAAGTGATTTATCTATACTGACACCTACATACACACACACACACACACACACACACACACCCCTTCACACTCACACCCACTTTCTGAAGTTTGTATGAACTTTGGAAAGAAAGGTATGGTGCACTTGTCATTTATTATTAGTTTTGAAAGCATCCAGAAACTGCACAAAATATAGGTTCTGGAAAACTCCTGATCAACTTGATCACAGAAATGACAAAACAAAGAAAGCATTTAAAAAAATTAAACAGGTAAGAATCAAACAGGAAAAAAGCATTTAAATAGAAAGCTAGCAGCAATACTGAATGAAAGTTAAGCCTTTCAGCAGTATCACAGACAACACAAAAGAGGACACTCTTAAATGAGTAACAAAAGGAAAATCCATAGCACTGCTAAAGATAGTGAAATTACTTGAATTGTTTTCAGTCTAATGAGTGATAGAGGATTAATGATACTTACATTTACTATGAAATACTAATTAAAAAAAATATCATCCAATCATCTAAATATGCAGGGTGCTTATTTACCTTATGCTTAGATACCTATCAATAGACACCTTAAAGATCTTAAATAAATAAATGGCAAATAGCCAGCCTCACTTTAAATAGACCCCCAGCATTTTCTGCAGAACACTTACAATTCAAAGTCAGAGAAGACTCTTTTTTTTGTTCTGTCCCCCATCGCTCACACTGAAAAGATTCAGGAACATCGTGTAATCATTTATCTCATCATGTCCTTTGTGTATATAAAGTGAATAGCACTATGAATAAAGAGAAAAAATGGGTTCTCCTTTTCAGTCTTTGGTACCAAAGCGTAGGTAAAGTATTATTACACTATTGCAAACAGGTCTTAACACACAAAGCCTGAAAATGTACCTGAGAGAAGCAATCATCCGAAATAATAACAATTGAAAGTTACCTTACGAAAGCTGAATACTTCTAAGTGAAAACTGATTCACATCTAAGCACTTGTCTAATCCGGAAACATTAATCCAAATTAACTGAAGGAAAATTAATCTGAATTAACTAAAGGTGCAAATTTAAAGTGAATTAGTTAAACTGCATTAAACCTCTGTGTGGACACTCACTGAGAATTAAAGTGGCCTTAGTCTGTGAATTAAGGTAATCTGTTTTAAGACTATTTTAATTCTGAATAATTGTCCACACAGGGGTTTAATGCAGTTTAACTAATGCACTTTAAATTCACACCTTTAGTTAATTCAGATTAATTTTCCTGTGTGTCCCTGTGTGAATAAGCCCTACCTCAGACAATGATGTCAAACTAACATTCCTGGATAGTTCTGTAATAATCATTAATCCAAACCTGTGCGACAGAACTGAAATAGGAACAGGTAATACTCAGGTGATGATGCTCATTGTGACAGCTGTGGACATGCCCTATAATAATATACGAATACTAGGGCTGTCAAGGGATTTAAAAAAATTAATCAAAATTAAGCATGCTCTTAAACAATAATAGAATACCATTTATATAAATATTTGTGGATGTTTTTCCCAATTTCAAATATATTGATTTCAATTACAACACAGAATACAAAGTGTACAGTGCTCACTTTATATTTATTTTTATTATAAATATATTTGAAAATGTAGAAAAATATCTAAAATATTTAATAAATTTCAATTGGTATTCTATTGTTTAACAGTGCGATTAAAACTGTGATTAATCACAATTATTTTAATTGCAATTAATATTTTTGAGTTAATCGCATGAGTAAACTGCGATTAATCAACAGCCCTAAGGAATACTAAGAATAACAATTTTATGGACACTGTATGTGAACTGGTCAGTGGGGGAAGATATTGTATCTTATGTTATATGACTGTTTTGCTCTGATCTAGCTTAAATGGCAAGAACAAGCAGGAAGGCAACACAATGGATCTCCACATAAGTAACTTCCAACCAAATACTTCAGTGGGGGAGGAAGGGGTGCAATTACAAGGCAATAGCATACTTCCAGACTCCAGTCCAAAGTGACACAGCGGTTTTGTGAGGCTGGGAACTACAAATCAAAAGGACAGAAAATAGTTTTAAAAGCCCTTCTCAGGGAAAGGGAAGGTCAATTGTGAGAGCTATTAGGCAGATGGGTTGACACAGAGAAAGGCTTTCTGAAGAAGTTTGAAAGAGTTGGCTGATCTTTTCCCAGATCCAGGGAATGGTAAGCCTTAGGGAAAGATCAGCAAGAGAGTAGACAGGTTTATTGTTTTAAGACCTGCTTTCTCTTAAATGTTTTTGTTCTGAATACATAATACTTAGTTTGAAGAAGGCTGTTTGGTCACTGGTTACTGCTGTCATTGCTCCTTGAGGGAACGAACTGCAGGATCTGAGCCTAAGACCTGCTGAGACAATCATGGTTAGTACCAGTGAACTATAGCCTGGTTTGAATAGGAAAATCGCAAGGTTGCACCCCAAGAAAGATGGCAGCTGGAGGTTCAAGACCTGACAGGGATCCACTTGAAGAGAGAAGGAAGGATCAGAGGTGCAATTAGCCTGGAAACTGAGATACTCGTGTACTAATAATTATCTCAGTACCAATAATAAACAGCTGAATTGTTCTCAACTAGCACAGAAAGTAAGCTCTGCTCAACAGATTTCTTTCTTCCAGGTACTTCCCCTTGCCTCCTACCAGTAGTTTGGGGCTGATGCAAGCACTTCAGATTAAAAGTCATAGGGTATGGTTCAGGGAGCACATTTTCAATTCATAATCAAATACATATTTTCTTCTTAACACAATTACCTTTGAGGGCCACAGTTTAGAACCTGGGGGACCACAGGTTGAACACTTCTGCTCTTCAGCAATACTTTTAATGCCTTTAATGTGGGCTCTCATTTTCAGATGAAAACTATACAAAATAATAGGTAATAATGTTACATATAGTTTAAATGTAATTGATGGCACCAACCACCATCTTCTTTCCCTGTTCACACTTTTATAAGATAACCTACACTAATTAGACCTGATTAGTAAAGTGAAACAAATTCCTCTTTCTTCCCAGTTAGAAGGCCTTCATATTTAATTTGCGTCTAAAGAAATTTTACTAACTTACAGGCCTGGGGATATAAATTTTAATTTTATGGTTATAATAGAAAACAGGGGAACTGAAAAAGCCTCTTCAGAGTTCAATCACAAAAAGAAAAGATTCAATTACTTTGAAGGTCTTTAGAACCACAAGATAGAAATACTGGAAATGATGAGCGAGGCTGGGGGACACCATTAATTATAATCCCACATGGCATTTATTCCTTGGCGTCTATTGTAATGTATTTGGACATATTATGAGCTGCAAACTAATAAAAAAAATTGGTGCACTAGCTACACATACCAAAATGTAAACTATGCCTTAATTATTCATTAGTGGAATAAAAGACATTTTTAGCCACATAAATGTTACTGTTGTTTGCCTGGTGTTCATTATGACAAAACTGACCTTTTAAATTAATTTGGGTCTCTGTATTATGTCTATCTATATAACCTCCTTATTAATATTCTAACATTACAGTGTAAATAAAGAAAGGAAAGAGCTATTAATGTAAATTTTAATTCAGTAAATCTTACTCTAATAAATATCTAATAAAATAACTTGATGAGAATACATTTTAATATTGCATATTGGCATTTTCACATCTTGGACCTGACTCTCCTTTCACTTACATCAATTTTACACCAGTGTAGCATTACTGATTTCAGTAGATTACTCTTAACATACATAGAGAGATGGATCAAATCCCTTCTGTCTATAAATCTTTGATTTGATAAAGGATGAAAGTGAATTACCACTACCCAGCTCTATGCATCAAATATATACATGAGCTACATGCACGAAATAAACAGAATGAGGGTCTGACCAGCTGAATTAATACAGTTGTTAAAAATAACCCTTCTTTCTGGACTGCTTCATTGCAGTGATTTGTATTTGTCATCAAACATATGGTGAAACCCAAACATATATGTCTTTTCAGTGTGCTCTACTGTATACAGTATCTGTCAAAATAATAGGAATATTACATACCAGAACCACACATTAAAATATATTTTCCATGCATTATATTATGTCAACAGAGTGTGTTCTCATAACATAATAAATAACATACCATAAAAACTAAAGACAATGGACTTCAAGAAGGCAGGCTTTAGCAAACTCAGAGAATTAGTAGGTAAGATCCCCTGGGAAGCAAGTCTAAGGGGAAAAAGAGTTCAGGGGAGTTGGCAGTTTTTTACAGAGACATGATTAAGGGCATAAGACCAAACTATCTCAATGTGTAGAAAAGATCGGATGTATGGTAAGAGACCATCAGATGATCTTCAATTACCTGAAATTCAAAAGACAGTCATATAAAAAGTGGAAACTAGGTCAAATTACAAAGGATTAATATAAAAAAAAAAAAAAACCATGAACATGTAGGGACAAAATTAGAAAGTTCAAAGCACAAAACAAGATTAAACTTTCTAGGGGCATAAAGGGTAACAAGAAAACATTTTACAAATACATGAGAAGCAAGAGTAAGACCCAGGACAGGGTAGACCCATTACTCAATGAGGAGGGAAAGACAAAAACAGAAAATGCAGCAATGGCATAACAGTTCAATGCCTTTTTTGTTTCAGTTTTCACCAAAAAGGCAACCAGTGATCGGACGACTAACTTAGTGAACATCAGTTTAAATGGGGTAGAATCCAAGGCTAACATAAGGAAAGAACAAGTTAGGAATTACTTAGACAAGTTAGACGTCTTCAAGTTGGCAGTACCTAATGAAATACATCCTAGACTACTTAAGGAACTGGCTGAAGAAATCTCTGAGCAATTAGTGATTATCTTTGAGAGCTTGTGGAGGACAGCAGAGAGTCCAGAGGACTGGAAAAGGGTAAATACAATACAATACCTATGTATAAAAAAGGGAATAACAACAACACAGGGTATTATAAACCAGTCAGCTTAACATCGGTCCCGGAAAGATAACGGACCAAATAATGAAACAATCCATTTGTAAGCACATAGAAGAAAATAGGGTGATAATTAACAATCAATGTGGATTTGTCAAGAACACATCATGTCAAACCAACTACTATCATTCTTTGACAGGGTAGCAAGCCTTGTGGATGGGGGAAAGCAGTAGATGTGATATATCTCGACTTTAGTAAGGCTTTAGATATTGTCTCACATGACCGTCTCATAAACAAACTAGGGAAATACAGCCTAGATTAACCTTATATAAGGTAGGTACACAATTGTTTGGAAAAGCATACTCAGAGTACATATCAATGGTTCATAGTCAAGCTGGAGGGATGCATTGAGGGGGATCTCACAGGGATCCGTCCTGGGCCTGGTTCTATTCAATATCTTCTTAAATTATTTGGATAATGGTACAGAGAGTATACTTATAAAGTTTGCAGACAATACCAAGGTGGGAGAATTTATAAGCACTTTGGAGGACAGGATTAGAACTTAATATGACCTTGACAAACTGGAAAAATGGCCTGTATTACGTAGGATTAAATTCAAAAAGGACAAATACAAAGGTGGTGGGATAAACTCACATGACTGGAGTATTGTCATGGATGGATATAAACTGTTCAGGAAGGACAGGCAGGGCAGAAAAGGTGGGGGAGTTGCTTTGTATGTAAGAGAGCAGTATGACTGCTCAGAGCTCCGGTATGAAACTGCAGAAAAACCTGGGAGTCTCTGGATTAAGTTTAGAAGTGTGAGCAACAAGGGTGATGTCGTGGTGGGAGTCTGCTATAGACCACCAGACCAGGGGGATGAGGTGGACAAGGCTTTCTTCTGGCAACTAACAGAAGTTACTAGATTGCAGGCCCTGGTTCTCATGGGAGACTTCAATCACCCTGATATCTGCTGGGAGAGCAATACAGCGGTGCACAGACAATCCAGGAAGTTTTTGGAAAGTGTAGGGGACAACTTCCTGGTGCAAGTGCTGGAGGAACCCACTAGGGGCAGAGCTCTTCTTGACCTGCTGCTCACAAACCGGGAAGAATTAGTAGGGGAAGCAAAAGTGGATGGGAACCTGGGAGGCAGTGACCATGAGATGGTCGAGTTCAGGATCCTGACACAAGGAAGAAAGGAGAGCAGCAGAATACGGACCCTGGACTTCAGAAAAGCAGACTTTGACTCCCTAAGGGAACTGATGGGCAGGATCCCCTGGGAGAATAACATGAGGAGGAAAGGAGTCCAGGAGAGCTGGCTGTATTTTAAAAAAGGTTGCAGGAACAAACAATCCCGATGTGTAGAAAGAATAGTAAATATGGCAGGCGACCAGCTTGGCTAAACAGTGAAATCCTTGCCGATCTTAAACACAAAAAAGAAGCTTACAAGAAATGGAAGATTGGACAAATAACCAGGGAGGAGTATAAAAATATTGCTCAGGCATGCAGGAGTGAAATCAGGAAGGCCAAATCGCACTTGGAGTTGCAGCTAGCAAGAGATGTTAAGAGTAACAAGACGGGTTTCTTCAGGTATGTTAGCAACCAGAAGAAAGTCAAGGAAAGTGTGGGCCCCTTACTGAATGAAGGAGGCAACCTAGTGACAGAGGATGTGGAAAAAGCTCATGTACTCAATGCTTTATTTGCCTCTGCATTCACAACCAAGGTCAGCTCCCAACCTACTGCACTGGGCAGCACAGCATGGGGAGGAGGTGACCAGCCCTCTGTGGGGGAAGAAGTGGTTCAGGACTATTTAGAAAAGCTGGACGAGCACAAGTCCATGGGGACAGATGCGCTGCATCCAAGGGTGCTAAAGAAGTTGGTGGATGTGATTACAGAGCCATTGGC
This sequence comes from Trachemys scripta elegans, assembly GCF_013100865.1. Lineage (NCBI taxonomy): Eukaryota > Metazoa > Chordata > Testudines > Emydidae > Trachemys > Trachemys scripta. Next base: position 85,270,740 of record NC_048300.1, on the reverse strand, counting down.
CATTATCTTTGAAAACTCATGGTGATCGGGGGAGGTCCCAGATGACTGGAAAAAGGCTAATGTAGTGCCCATCTTTAAAAAAGGAAAGGAGGAGGATCTGGGGAACTACAGGCCAGTCAGCCTCACTTCAGTCCCTGGAAAAACCATGGAGCAGGTCCTCAAGGAATCAATTCTGAAGCACTTAGAGGAGAGGAAAGTGATCAGGAACAGTCAGCATGGATTCATCAAGGGTAAGTCATGCCTGACTACCTAATTGCCTTCTATGATGAGATAACTGGCTCTGTGGATGAGGGGAAAGCAGTGGATGTGTTATTCTTTGACTTTAGCAAAGCTTTTGATACAGTCTCCTACAGTATTCTTGCCGGCAAGCTAAAGAAGTATGGGCTGGATAAATGGACTATAGGGTGGATAGAAAGCTGGCTAGATCGTCGGGCTCAACGGGTAGTGATCAATGGCTCCATGTCTAGCTGGCAGCCGGTATCAAGTGCAGTGCCCCAAGGGTCGGGCCTGGGGCCGGTTTTGTACAATATCTTCATTAATGATCTCGAAAATGGCATGGACTGCACCCTCAGCAAGTTTGCAGATGACACTAAACTGGGAGGAGTGGTAGATACGCTGGAGGGTAGGGATAGGATACAGAGGGACTTAGACAAATTAGAGGATTGGGCCAAAAGAAATCTGATGAGGTTCAACAAGGACAAGTGCAGAGTCCTGCATTTAGGACAGAAGAATCCCATGTACTGCTACAGACTAGGGACCGAATGGCTAGGTGGCAGTTCTGCAGAAAAGGACCTAGGGGTTACAGAGGATGAGAAGCTGGATATGAGTTGACAGTGTGCCCTTGTTGTCAAGAAGGCTAACGGCATTTTGGGCTGTATAAGTAGGGGCACTGCCAGCAGATCGAGGAACATGATCGTTCCCCTCTATTTGACATTGGTGAGGCCTCATCTGGAGTACTGTGTCCAGTTTTGGGCCCCACACTACAAGAAGGATGTGGAAAAATTGGAAAGAGTCCAGTGGAGGGCAACAAAAATGATTAGGGGGCTGGAGCACATGACTTATGAGGAGAGGCTGGGGAAACTGGGATTGTTTAGTCTGCAGAAGAGAAGAATGAGGGGGGATTTGATAGCTGCTTTCAACTATCTGAAAGGGGGTTCCAAAGAGGGTGGATCTAGACTGTTCTCAGTGGTAGCAGATGACAGAACAAGGAGTAATGGTCTCAAGTTGCAGTGGGGGAGGTTTAGGTTGGATATTAGGAAAAACTTTTTCACTAGGAGGGTGGTGAAGCACTGGAATGGGTTACCTAGGGAGGTGGTGGAATCTCCTTCCTTAGAGGTTTTTAAGATCAGGCTTGACAAAGCTCCAGCTGGGATGATTTAGTTGGGGATTGGTCCTGCTTTGAGCAGGGGGTTGGACTAGATGACTCCTGAGGTCCCTTCCAACCCTGATATTCTATGATTCTATGAAAGGTTGTGAAATCTCTGTCATTGGAAGTTTTTAAGAACAAGTTAAAAAAAACCTGTCAGGAATGGTTTAGATAATATGAAGTCCTGCCTCACTGCAAGGGACTGAACTAGATGACGTCCCTTCCAGTCCTACATTTCTATGATTTCTATGTTATTTACAGAAATATTCTGATATTCTTGCTGGGTTATTGTTCAATCTTTCAAATTATTGCTTTATAAAAGTTTGATTAATTTATTTTAAAAATAGGATTGTGATGTTTAGAGTATTTTGTTGCTGATTTCTCCAGACAAGAATAAGTGTTCTTATCATAAGCACCAATAAAAATAAGTGAATTTAAGATTTGTATAAACCAGTACCAAAATGTGAGTGGACTGTAAGAAAAAGCACAGTATACAGTCAGATAATATATAAGCATGAGAAAACGAATCTTATCGAGCTGCAAAACTGCATTCTCCAAATTCCTTTGTACCAACCTAGTATTGATAGCTTATACCCTCCAGCTAGCAAATACAGTGAATTTTTTCCAACTCTGACTCCCTGATGACACAATTCAATTTCATGAGTCATCCAGTTGTAAAAACCCTCGGTAATATACAATAAAACAATACTGTACCACCTTCACCTTTCCTACTGTTGGAAGAATTCTTAGATTGGTACAGGGCAATTTAAAAAGTGTAATTTCAGATATGTAAAACAAATTCCTCTTTCTGTAGTATTTCTGTATGAATCTGAATTTGGTAATAATGAGCAGTACAAGAAACTGAATATATATAACTGAATGGCAGTATCTTCTACCAAACAAGATCTGCAAAGAAAACGTTATCTCATTAGTAGTTAAAGGAGAGAATTGACTTCCATGTACACTGCCTTACAGTTTTCTGGGTGTACACAAAGGTTTCCAACAGCCCTATATATAAGCATAGTCGGAGCAGCAAAAGACTTTGGACATGCATAGCACAACATTTACACCCCTATTCTGATCAGACTAGTCTTTTTTCTCTGGAGCAAGGGCTCTAAATTCAGCCTGAATTCAGAGCTCTTGCTCCACTGAAAAACACTGTGGTGGTCTGTCCCCAAAGACCTGTTGTAACTTTCAAAATCTCCTAAAGCAAAATACTAGAAAGAGAGAAAAAGCTTTAAGAAATAAGTTAAAAGGAGTTTCCTATAAATTCAAAAACAAATGGCTAGATTGTGAGTTTATGACTGGCACTGAGTAAAGGGCAGCACAGAGTTGCCCTGCCCTTGCAACACCCAGAGATTGTGCTCCCAGAGTCCTACTCCCAGAGTCACAATCTCTCTCTTGGTCTCCTTGCTGCTCTGTGAAGGCAACACACTGCAACAAGTCTATACCTAGTGCTCTGTTTCATCCCTGATGCACCTGTATAGTTAAGACATCGAGCATGTTGGAGAGAGAGGAGGAGCCAAGACATATAAAACTGGGATATGACCTCCACCCAACATTTGCATAAACAATTGGTAGTGATAAATATTTCTCATGAAATACATAGAACCATAAAACCAATTTTAGTTAATAGAAAAAATAGGATAGTTAAATTATTTCAAAGACAAAAGTTTGGATCTAAGGTCATGTCACTTACCCCATTATGGAGTAAAATTATTGCTGAGGAGAAGTTGATAGAGCTACTCTTGGATCTGCCTTTGGGATAGTTCAGGCTTACCATTTTGGATTATTTGAATATCCATGCCAGAGATTATTCTTGTGTATTAGCTTGAGATCTTATGTCCACCATCAAAAAAAAGTTACCTACCTTTTCGTAACTATTGTTCTTCAAGAAATGTTGCTCATGTCCATTCCATTCTAGGTGTGTGCATGCCCTCGTGCACAGTTGTCAGAGATTTTTGCCTTAACGGTATCAGTAGGGCCAGCTGTGGTGACCTCTGGAGTGCTGGGCTCATGCAGCTGTATATCAGGCGCCAGCAACCCTACACCCTCTCAGTTCCTTCTTGCTGGCAACTCCAACAGAGGAGCAGCAGGGTGGGGAATGGAATGGACACGAGCAACTCATCTTGAAGGACAACAGTTACAAAAAGGCAGGTAGCTGTTTTTTCTTCTTCGAGTGCTTTCTCATGTCGATTTCATTCTAGGTGCCTCACAAGCAGTATCTATGGAGGTGCGTTCGGAGTTCACAGCTTAGCACACGTTTTAACAGTCTCAGGCATGTGTGGGCGGTGGTGAGCAGTTGGGCACACAGAGATGAGATCCACCGTGGCTTGGAATCAAGTCTCGGGGAGGAAGGCTCCGGCCCAAGTGGAGTCTAGTACTACCCCAATAAATTCTATGCGTTGCACTGGAGTCAGGGTTGACTTTTCTCATTTATTATTAGGCCCAGGTTGCGACAGGTGGAACAGACCAGATTGAGATGCCTCCACACCTGATCTGAGGACCAGTGCCTTATCAACTAATCGTCAAGGTACGGGTAGATTTGGACTCCACGACATCGCAGGTAAGTGGGCACTAGTGCTATAAACTTTGTGAACACTCTTGGGGCCAATGAGAGATGAAAGAACTGGAAATGGCATTGACCCAACATGAAATGGAGGAAATGCCAGTGCCCTGGGAATATGGAAGTATGTGTCCTTTAAATCGAGGGCGGTGTAACTGTCTCCCGGATCCAGGGATGATTGATGGAGGCCAGGGAGACCATGCGAAACTTCAACTTTTTGAGAGACTTGTTGAGGTGGCACAGGTCTAGAATAGGTCTGAGGCCTGATTTTGCCTTCGGAATTTGGAAGTAGCAGGAGTAGAAACCTCTTCCTTCCATGTTCCGCAGAACGTCTTCTACTGCCTCCAGGCATGGAAGGTTTGACCTCCTAAACGAGGAGTTGCTTGTGGGAAGGGTCCCTCAAGAGGGACGGGAAAGGGGAGTGGAACGGTTGGTCGGCTATAAATTGCAGGGTATAGTCCAATGAAACTGTGTCGAGCACCCAGCGGTCCAAGGTGATATGGGACCCAGTCAACCAGGAAGGGTGGAGGCAGTGGAAGAAGATGGGGAACGGATCCTGTGCATTCACTGGGGCATCATCCTAAGGCGCACCCTCAAAATGACTGCTTTTGGTTGTCTTGGTCCCTGGAAGGACCAGACTGGTCAGGGGGACGACATGACGACTGGTGGCGTCACTTAAAGCCCCTGTCTCTGTCCTTTCTGTAGGAGCCAGACCGACAGGCACCTCAAGACCTTAATGACAGCGGAGGAGGTGGGGGACAGAATGGCTTTCTAGCCTGATGAGGAGTATGCAGGCCCAAGGAGTGGAGGGTGGCCCAGGAGTCTTTAAGGCCATGGAGCCTTGCATCAGTTAGCTTGGAGAATAGCACCATTCTCTTGAAAGACAAGGTCCTGGAGAGTAGTTTGAATCTCCTGAGACAGCCCAGAGTCTGTAACCAGGAGCTGCGCCTCATGGCTATCGCAGTGGTGACCACCCTGGATGCCACATCCGTGGCCTTCCTGGCCATCTGGAGGGCACCTGTGGCCACAGCCTTGCCTTCCTCTGCCAAGGTGGTGAACTCCTGAGCCCAATCCTGTGGGAGGCTCTTCTTGAACTTGCTGACGAAGTTCCACAGGTTGAAATTGTATCTGCCAAGTAGGGCTTGATGGTTAGATACCCTAAACTGGAGGCTGGCTGTCGAATAAATCTTTCTGCCAAATAAGTCCAGCCTCTTGGCGTCTTTATTCTTGGAGATGCCATTCGCCTGTACCTGCCTGTCCCTCTCATTGAAGGTGGACGCAACCAGGGACGCCGCGGGAGGGTGTGTGTACAGGTATTCAAACCCCTTTGCGGGGACATAGTACTTCTTTTCCGGCTTCTTGGATGTGGGTGGAAGGGAAGATGAGGTCTGCCATACAGACTTGGCAGTTTTCAGGACCTCTAGGTGAACGACCAATGCAACCTGGGCTGGGGCGGAGGAGGGGATGACACTGAAGAGGTCATTGGATTCCTCAGTTAGCTCAACTTCCAACTTCGGGTTGGCCGCTGGGCCCACTTCAAGCACAGATGGTGTTGCGATGGCCCAGGACCCCCTACCATTCCCTGGAGTCAGGTCCCTAGCTGGGCTAGGGGGTCCGACCACAGCGGTACCCCCGAGACCCTCCGTAGCGGGCACGAGGCCTAACAGGTCCTTTGCCTGAAGGTCCCTTTTGCATGGTACCTGCAGACTTAGACCACTTCTTTGGTACCGGTGAGGGGGAATAGTGCCAGGATTCCAGTGCCAGTGGTGCACTGCATGCCCACACCGAAGTACTGGGTGTGGAGTCCAAGTGGGAGGGCTCCAATGCTGGACGCAGAGAGGCCTTCATGAGGAGGGCCCTCAATCGAATGTCCTGCTCTTTCTGAGTCTGGGGATGAAAATTTTTGCAGATCCGGGATTTGTCTTTTCTATGGGATTCCCCCCAGTGGCACTTTAAACAAATATTGTGGGGGTCACTGATGGGCATAAGCTGGCTCCACTCAGAACATGGCTTAAAGCCTGGGGGGCGGCTTAACAGCTAACTAATCATTTGACTAAACAACAAAGGAGAATGATCTAAACAGTGAAGAACAGCTAATACTCTTGCTAAGCAAGACCAGGCGCTCCCCCTTGTCCACATGTTTGTTGACCCCTTCAAAGAAATCTAATAAATTAGTAAGATATGATTTCCCTTTACAGAAACCGTGTTGTCTTTTGCCCAACAATTTATGTTCTTCTATGTGTCTGACAATTTTATTTTTTACGATTGTTTCAACTAATTTGCCCGGTACTGATGTTAGACTTACTGGTCTGTAATTGCTGGGATCACCTCTAGAGCCCTTTTAAAATATTAGCTATCTTCCAGTCATTGGGTACAGAAGCCGATTTAAAGGACAGGTTACAAACCATAGTTAGTAGTTCTGCAATTTCATATTTGAGTTCTTTCAGAACTCTTGGGTGAATGCCATCTGCTCCCAGTGACTTGTTAATGTTAAGTTTATCAATTAATTCCAAAACCTCCTCTAATGACACTTCAATCTGTGACAATTCCTCAGATTTGTCACCTACAAAAGCCGGCTCAGGTTTGGGAATCTCCCCAACATCCTCAGCGGTGAAGACTGAAGCAAAGAATTCATTTCGTTTCTCCGCAATGACTTTATTGTCTTTAAGTGCTCCTTTTGTATCTTGATCGTCCAGGGGCCCCACTAGTTGTTTAGCAGGCTTCCTGCTTCTGATGTACTTAAAAAACATTTTGTTATTACCTTTTGAGTTTTTGGCTAGCTGTTCTTCAAACTCCTTCTTGGCTTTTCTTATTACATTTTTACATTATTACATTTTTACACTTAATTTGGCAGTGTTTATGTTCCTTTCTATTACCTCACTAGGATCTGACTTCCACGTTTTTTCCACTCTCATACTATGTGTATGTATAATACCAGTACAATGGGACCCCAACTGTGGCTTGGGCCTTTAAGCACTACTCAAATACAAGTTAATAATAATAGAGCATTTAAGCTGGTCGGTTTCATTCCACGCTAAACGATATCCACTGTGGCACAGAATTTTCTCAGTCTAATGCTGTGGCTGTGGTGGTGACTCCTTTACCACAGTATCATAGAATGAGAAAAATGTCAGCTTGGAAGGGACCTTGAGAGTTCAAATCCAGCCCCCTGTGCTGAGGCAAGACCTGACAGTTGTTTGTCCAACCTGTTCTTAAAACCTCCAATGATGGGGATTCCACAACATCCCTCAGAAGTCTATTCCAGACTTTAACTATCCTTATAGTTAGAATTTTTTTCCTAATATTGAACCTAAATCTCCATTGCTGCAATTAAGTTAATTAGTTCTTGTCCTACTTCAGTGGACAAGGAGAACAACTGATCACCATCCTCTTTAGAATAGCCCTCTAACTCCATCTGTGATGCTCAGACCAGCATATCAGTGGTACTCCTCTGAGTGGTGGGCACGCTAATGAATCTGGACTACTCTGAGTTGGTAGCCACAGCCGATTAATTAATTTCCACTGCGGAATTTTCCTTCGACTTTGCAGATACAAACAATCAGATGTGGGTTATTTGTCCAATAACAAGAGAATAGCAGTGGAGCAGGAGAGGACAAATCCATCATCTTCCCTTTCTGAGTTCAACTCAGCTTCAGCCTAAATATCCCATTTCTTCCTTTTCCATTACTTTTAGTTATACCCTAAATAATAATTCTCCCTCCTTAGTTGATTACACAATTTGAATACTTGTAGACTATTCTCTTTAACCCCATTCAACTAATTTATTACAATTTTTCCTCCAAAACATGTTTTGTTAATTAATAATAATAATGCTAAAAATAAGGAGTCTATTGATACATTAGTGTAAGAAATATTCATAGAAGAAGAGAACAGATTCCTAACTATTTTGGTACTAATGTCTAAATGTTGCTTGATATTAAATTATGTCTAAAATCTACATTACTTGATAAGAGCAACATTACTATTTCCTTTCTACAACCCAATAGTTAGTGCTAAAATGATTTGCCTTCTGAACTACACTGCCCAATAAATCACTAATAAAATTTAAACTGTATTTACCACTTACTTCAAATATAAAGAAAAAAGAGAATAGTAACACAAGTATATCACAGCACTGTCAAATAATTAATGAATCACACTGTATAAATCATTAAGGGGTTACCCTAGGCTAATTAATTAATCCATTAACAGTTAGTGACCTGTCCACTACAAGTTGATTTCCCTTCTACAAGAGGAATTTCAGTTGGACTCCACATTCACACTATACCACTCCAGGGACTCTTTACCAATCCTGCCATTGATCTGTCACTCAACCCTTTCCTCACCCCCAAATGACTTCAAAGGGAGTTCTTCATATGGTACCTTACCGGTTGGCATACTTGGTATATAAATTAAAGACTGCCAACTTAGTAAAAGTATTCTTCCAAGTTCCTTCCTCTCTCCATCCATAAGCCTCAAGAGGTAATAGGTCTAATAAAGTTTCATAAGTAGGTTTAAGCTAAGAGGTAAGGCATCTTGTCTAATTTATCATACTTGTCCTAGCTAATGCCTGTTCATTCTAAAATACATAGTGGCAAACATTATAAAATCAGCATTTGCTAACATTTACTGCACTGTGGCACCAGAGATTACCGCCATTTCCCCCTATACTTAAGAGAAATCTGTGGTAAGACTGTGCTATGGCTGGCAAATGTTGGCACACTTTTTAATGTTCTGCTGTAGTCACTAAGAAGGATCAGAAGAAAAAAATAAAAAAATATTCATTTCAGATATTTTTAATAAAAGCAAAGGAAATAAGGGGCTAGATTCAGAAAAGCTGATGCATAGGAGGTGATGGTCATGGTAGCTCCCTTATACTCAATAGCCCAGTGGTTAGGGCACTTGCCTGGGATGTGGGAGTCCCAGATTCCAATTACCATTCTGGATCAGGGACTTGAATCCAAGTCTTCCCCTTCTCATGAGAGTGTCCTAATCACCAGGGTTTTGGCTATTCTGATGTGAGTGTCTCTCAATCTCTCCTGTTAAGCGGTTCCACCTTGTATAAATACTTAAATATTCTTTGGAACAGGGACTGGAACCTGGTTCCAGTTGAGTGCCCTATCCACCGGGCTATTGTGTCTTTTTCACCGAGTATAAGAGGAGCACATCTGCACTACCACTCGTCCTCCAGTTTTGTGAATGGTGCCTAAATCTCCTTGTGAATACAGACTGAAAAAGCAAAATGTTTCATTTTGATAATGTCAAAAATAGTTTATTTTGACATTTCTGAATTATTACATTTTGAGTAAAACAATTTGCCAAAATTGACATGAATTCATGAAATATTTCAGTCAACCCAAATCTGCATTTTTTGCCAAAAAAGTTTCATCCAAAAAATGTCACCCAGCTCTACTTATAATGTTAATACATCTTTCCTGAACAAAAATAACAAGTCTAAGTCCTATCACTGGCAGGTTCACATTGGATATTAGATCCTATAGACAACATTCTTCAATATACAAGACCCGTAAACTTCCATCAAATGCCAGTCAATAAGCATTTTCAGTTCCAGTCTTTAAAGTCTTTTAGCCCTTCTTTCAATGATCAAGTTAAAAGAGACTGAAGACACTTTATCAATTTGCTACTTACTTTTAGATTGACATCAAAATACAGAAACACAGACAATATATTAAGTAATACAGAAGAGAAAACAAAAACCATGCAGAGCATACGCAACAGGACAACAAACTATACAGGTTAACACTATCTTATCCTACAATAAAATACTTAGAAAAAATACTAATAGATAAACATACTAACGCTATTTAACTGAGCTACTCTACTGGAGCAGGAACTAAAGTCTCCACTGTAATGCACTGGCATGTACTGCAGCCCAACTGATTCATTTAAGATTCCTCAATGTTATTTCTGTCTTACCCATCTTGGCCAAATCAGCTCAGAGGAAGAATTTAATCAGAAAAATGTGAATAATTGGGAATTGTTTAAGAACACTTAACTAGATGCCCTAAAAGTCACAATCCCACAAAGAAAGGAGGGTCATATTGGTTAAAAAAAACTGACCTGCTTTAGAGGGACTGTAAAGGCAGCTATAGAAAATGTAAAATAATGTATAGCAATGGAAGAAAGGGGAAGCTTAAATTAACATAAATCAGATGCCAGGAATTGTAGAAAGTTGATAAATGAAGCAAAGGAACACAAGGAATAAACCACGGCTAGCAGAGTTAAGGAGAATAAGAAGGAGATATTCAAGTATATTAAAACAATAATCCTAACATTGGTATTGATCCATTACTAGATGGAAATAGTAGAATTATTAATAATAATGCAGAGAAGGCAGAAGTGTTCAATAAATACTTCTGTTCTGTATTTGGGGAAAAACAGACAGTGTAGTCAGATTATACGATAACACCCTTTCCGTTCCACTAGTATCTCAGGAAGATATAAAACAGCAGCTATTATACATTTTTAAATCAGGAGATCCATATAACTTGCATCCAAGAGTTTAAAAAAAAGAAGCCTGAGGGACTCACTGGACCATTAACTTTCAGAACACCAGGGAAATTCTAGAAGACTGGAAGAAAAGAAATGTTGTGCCAATATTGAAAAAGGGTAAATGGGATGTGTTTTATATTCTTTATAGAAATGTGGTTATGATCTGAATATGGCATAACTAAGATATACTTTATGCAAGATGGCTCATGTAAGATATCATTGGAAAGGTTATGATTTACTGAATGTGATTATCCAATTTGTACGCCTGCATCATTTCCGTATCTCAAGTTAGGAATATTGACCATGTATCTGTATTTCAAATGTGCTACTTTAGGTGTCACCCACAACTAGCCCTTCAGGTACATCAATGAAAATGTCAGAGAGGGCTGATGGCCCATCAGCAAAGACAATGGACTGTGAAAGAGCTTATTCTTCCTGTGGATGCTCCAGACAGCCTGTGAGTAATGGCTGCTACGACCTGCAGAGACATGTGACTGAGTCACCTGGTACTGGACCCCACCTTGGAATGCCAGTGTTTTTCCACTGTAAGACAAAGGGTTCTCGCCATACACAAAAGCTATCTAGGGCGGGGAGTGACATCATCATGGTTCTCCTCTGCCTCCCCACCCAAAGGGACACTGGAAAACACCTGGAAACAAGAACTGAACTGGGGGAAGAAGAGCTGAGCCCAGGCTGGAAGTGTATTTAGCCTGTGAGTAACAATACCTGAAGTTTGAAGCTGCAGGACAGTGCAGCTGGCTTTCAAGAAACTTTGCAATCTGCCTGAAACAGCATTTAGGGTGAGAAATTACTACTTGTAGCCAATTTCTGTATTGTATTAAATTTAGTCTGCGTGTTTTATTTTATTTGCTCAGTAATTTGCTTTGTTCTATTCACTATCTCTTATAATCACTTAAAATCCTGCTTTTATAGTTAATAAATTCATTTAGTTTATTATTAAACCCAGTTTGTGCAATTTCTAAGTGGGGGGTGGGAGGGGAAGAAGTTGTGCATATCTCTCTTCACATTGAGGGAGAGGGCGAATTTTTATGATCTTGCGCTGTGCAGATTTTTCTATACAGCGCAAGACAATATACCTCCCGAACACAGGTTCGGGAACATTGACAGATTATTATAGGGATGCTTATGTTTCTGTTATTTCTGCTTATAGTTGTTCTGTGGATAAATCAAGGAATTTCAAGTCTCTTGTGCTGTCAATACAGAATCAATCATAATCACAGTAAATTAACTTTTTAAAAAATTTCTAATCTCTGAAATTCCTATACAGATTTTTTATAGATGTGGGTGTTCACTGAGGCAAAACAATTTAGTACCATTGTAATATTAGAACTTGCAATAATATTTTCCTCTCTTTAGGCATATTGAATTAGCAATAGACCGGGTGATGAAGCAGGCAACAAAAGGCATTGTGGACGTGTAAAATGGGTTAGTGGTGACAAGATATACAACCTTGACTTTGCCAACAACATTGCTTTACTAAATATAATATGGAATGGAATGATTGCCCTTGCATCAGATGTAGAACACGAAGCAGCAAAAGTTGGATTGAAAGTAAATGCAGAGAAAGCCACAGTTATGAAAGTAGGAAACTGGACAACAGATACAAAGGTGTATGTGGATGGAAAATAAATCAGACAGGTAGAAGAGTTTTGCTATCTGGGGAGTGTGATGACATTTGAAGGTGGCTGCAATAAAGATACTCATACAAGCTTAAGAAAAGCAAACATCACTTTTGGAAGGATGAACAACATCTGATCAAACAAAGGTCTCCACACCACACTAAATGTCAGATTACAGAATCATAGAAGTGTAGGACTGGAAGGGACCTCAATAAGTCATCTAGCCCAGTCCCCTGTACTCAAAGAGGACTAAGTAATAACTAGACCATTCCTGACAGGTGTTTGTCCAATCTGCTCTTAAAAACCTTCAGTAATGGAGATTCCACTACCTCCCTAGGCAATTTGCTCCTGTGCTTAACTACCCTGAGAGGAAGTTTTTCCTAACATCCAACTTAAACAGCCCTTGCTGCAATTTAAGTCCATTTCTTCTTGTCTTATCCTCAGAGGTTAACAAGAACAATTTTTCTCCCTCCTCATTGTAACAACCTTTTATGTACTTGAAAACTGTTATCTCCCCCCTCAGTCTTCTCTTCTCCAGACTGAACAAACCCAAGTTTTTCAATCTTTTCTTATAGGTCATGTTTTCTAGACCTTTAATCATTTTTGTTGCTCTCCACTGGACTTTCTCCAATTTGTTCAGATCTTTCCTGAAACGTGGCACCAGAACTGGACACAATATCCAGTTGAGGCCTTATCAATGCAAAGTAAAGTCGAAGAAATATTTCCCGTGTCCTGCTTATACTCCTGCTAATACATCACAGAATGATTTTTTTTTTGCAACAGAGTTACCCTGTTGACTCATATTTAGCTTGTGATCCACTATAATGACCCAGTGAGGTCCTTTCCAGTCCTACACTTCCATGATTCTATAACCCCCAGATCCCTTTCTGCATTACTCCTTCCTAGACAGTCATTTCCCATTTTATATGTGTTCAATTGATTGTTCCTTCCTAAGTGGAGTACTTTGCATTTCTCCTTATTGAATTTCATTCTATTTACTTCAGACCATTTCTCCAGCTGGTACAGATCATTTTGAATTTTAATCCTGACCTTTCTAATTTTGGCCGAACTTGCTTGTGTTGTTTTTGTTTTTTATATTCATTCTTCGTAATTTGACTTAGTTTCCACTTTTTGTATGACTATCTTTTGAGTTTCAGATCACTGAAGATCTCCTGGCTAAGCCAGGGAGCCTTGCCACACTTTCTATCTTTCCCATGCAGTGGGATAGTTTGTCCTTGTGCCCTTAATACTGTCTCTTTGAAAAACTGCCATCTCTCTCTTTAAGTAACCTGAAAGAAAAAGCCAAACAGCCAAACAAGCTCACTCACCCCAAGATTAGTACTTGCACCTTTTTCAGCAGGGAGATCTCCTTTTCTCTCTCTCAAACTCCCCTTTTTGCTGTCCCATGTTTGCTAGCTCCCCTTGGTCACTTAGCCTTGATTTTTAAGCTCTTCTCTTCTAGATCAGCCTTATCCCCTCAATCACACAGTGGGAAGGTGATCACGAGGCTGATCAGAGATGATCAAAGGCTCAAAGAGTCACCAAACACACAATCCCAATTGACACTGTAACTTTAAGTAACCTGAAAGAGGAAAAAAATAAACATTCAAAAAAACCAAATACCATGTGATTGTAATGAACAGGGGAAGAAACAAGAGAAACGAGGTGGCTGAGGTAATATCTTTTATTGGACCAACTTTCGTTGGTGAAAGAGACAAGATTTCGAGCTTACACTGAGTTCTTCTTCAGGTCTGGCAAAGATACTCAGAGGGTCGCAGCTAAATACAAGGTGGAAGAGACTGTTTCGCATAAGAAGTTAACCTATTGTAAGACAAAGGAGGGTTAGTGGGTTATATATTGTTATAGGTAACCCCTTTTACATGTGCATTATGATACACTCTTTAATTACATGATCACATACCATTTTTCCATTGTAGTAGCTCTATAATAAGGTTGTCATGGTTACAAGGCTAGCAGCACCTCTGTCCCCTTTCTGGTTCCTCTGAGCCCTGGTCTACACTGGGGGGTGGGGGGAGGAAATCGATCTAAGTTATGCAACTTCAGCTAAGTGAATAACGTAGCTGAAGTCGATGTACTTAGATCGACTTACCGTGGTGACTTCACCGCGGTGAGTCGACTGCTGCCACTCCCCCGTCGACTCTGCTTGTACCTTTCACGGCGCTGGAGTACAGGAGTCGACGGGAGAGGGCTCAAGGGTTGATTTATCGTGTCTAGACTAGATGTGATAAATCGATCCCCGCTGGATTGATCCCTACCCACCGATCCGGCGGGTAGTGTAGACATACTCTGAGTACAGCTTCTCTGGTTGATATGTCTTGTGCCTTTACCTGTCTCAGGGAGGAAATTCACAATTCTCTCACACCTAGACTGGGACATAGGAAACAGTACCCTGTCTATCAATGGTTCTTACCCTGGAGGATCGACTGAGTTAGGGCACCTGTGGTTCTTCCCTTTTAGAGTCCATGACCAATGGTATAGACGATCAGACGGCCTTCTTAAAACAAAAGTATTATTTGTCTTAACAATTGGAATGAAGCATCAGAGAAAAAAGGATTTTAAAACAACAGTCTGCATGTGTCTCCCTTACCTAAAAAGCCCTACCATTCTTTGATAGTGACCCTGATAGGCCTAGCTTCTCCAAGCACCCCAGACAGTGCCGGTATCTCAGGGCTTGTCTACACTGCAACGTTGTCACCAAAACTTTTGTCTTTTGCGGATACTTAAAAAAGCCCCCCCACGAAAGACAAAAGTTTTGCCGACGCAAGCAGAGATAGAAGTATTTTGTCGGCAAAAATGCCGACAAAATACTGATAGAGAGCGTTCACAAACACTGACTTTTAGCAACAACGCTTGATAAGGCCTTGACATAACCTTGTCGCTAAATTCTGCGTAATGTAAACAAGCCCTCAGTCTGGTTCTCCATAACAATTGCTGCCTTTCTTTTGTGAGAGGTTCCCTTTTAATCCTGCCAGAGTTCTTTTGTCCTTAAGTGTTTACAGCGTTTTTCCTGTCTTGATCCAATACAGTTTTTTAGGATGGGTTGGAGAACAGGTAAAATAATCAAAGCTAATAATTCTAACACTGTCCCTTAATAACTCTTAAATTTTTGCTGAGAAGTGGCTTATCTTGAGCCATTCTTTTCCTTCCTAGCTGTTCTTCCCGACAGACTCCGGTTGAGTTAAACCAATATAGTCCGACATAAAATGCCTCAATAACCAGGTCAACATAGTGTTCATAAATTATTACAGAGAAGCTCCAAATTCATCACAAAGGTATGCTATTTTAAAAGATATATTTTGTAGATAATATACAGAAATTATATTTCATGAGGCTACTTAATGAGGTTAACTGAGAAACCCGTACCAGCTTTAAATGTTTAGTCAAGACTCAGCCCATCCTCCACTTCTCAAGCATTTTTGAAATTCTAATACTTAAACGCACAAGAGATTGAAAATATACCCCTAAAATAAGAAAATGAGTACATTCCGTGATTGTGCGGTCCTAGATTGTGGAATCACAAATGTTCTGATTTTGCTCTACAGTACATATTCATGTTTTTGCTAGTCTTGCTGAGTACTATGCTATTCTTTGAACAACAATTTCTTATTTAAAGTGCACTTAAAAATGCATTTTTTAATTAGAACACATCAATACTTTGAAAAGGAGTTCTGACTGGCAGCTTTCCATGAGTATTCTGGGAAATCACCTTACTCTGTCTATAGCTTGATCAACCTTGAAAGAAGCTTTATTTGTTTAGCTTTCTTTAAACTAAAGGGTCCTGATTTTAATTCCATGGGCCAGATGCTGAGCTGATGTAAACAGATGTAGCTTCATTAAAGTGAATTGTTTTTCCAACCTCTCAATCCCAGCCCACCTAATTTAGATTCTTACAGCCCCAGCTATACATTTCTCATATTTTCTGCAGTTATGGTGCTGCATACTTTTGAGGCACAGCTCTCTCTCTACTACATGTTTGTGGTTTTTTTCTGCCTATAAGATTCTGCTCTCTGTAGTGGATAGGATCATGTGGCCTTATGTTTGCTTCACAACTGCCAATTATGGACCTGCTCCAAGGCTCATTGAAGTCAATAAAAAGATTCCCATTGACTTCAGTGGACTTTGGATTGGCACCTATATCACAACCCCTAACGAAGTACTTAATCCCTGGTTCTGGTTTAGCTAATTTCAGTGCCATCTGCTATTTCTGGGCAGATCTAGACAGATAAATTACGAGGTCCTTTCATAATATTTTAAAAATATATGAATGCATTTTTAAAACAAAGTCTATATTTAAGTTACTGATTAAAGATGTTCTATCAAATATTTTTGTGGGGTTTTTTAAATTTTACAAACATTTGTAGTTAACCTTTAAATTATTATTTTGGCCCTATCTAACCAAACTCTCTGAAAGCACAATTTTCTAGCTGTAAGATCCATGCTTTCTCATAAGCATATGAAAAACAGAACACACAGTATGTATGGATTGATATTAACTTCTCTCTCATTTATTCTGTATATATTACTGTGCTCACAAGAACCGAAATTCTAACATGAAATGCTGCACTATATATTCTTGTTCTTAAGAAGAGGTGTATAACTGAACTATAAAAAAGGTTAACAATAGTCTCCTGTACTTAAAACAATCTGAATTGTTGCTCTCAGTTCACCTCCTGTCAGACCAAGCACCCACACCATAGGCACCACCACCAGTAATTGGTACACTATGGTAGTACTATAAGGAGCACTTTATCAGTGCAACTCTTGTGTGTAAACAAGGCCTAATTCTCAGTGCCAGCAGAGACAGTGAGGACTGAATGGGCATGGGCACTGAATTATCCTCTCACCCCAAGATGCAGTTCCTCTATATCAGTGTAGAGGTTCATCACTTCATAGCTGGTGCATGGCAGATTCCATTCCCCATGCTTATATTATAACTGTTCTATGGTTAAGTAGATTTCAGTCTACGGCTCCATCAACTTACCTCTTTTAGTGAGCAGTAAATTTACTTTAAAATGTTTAGAAGAAAAAAAGCTTCTGTGCTTATTTTTTTTCTGTTAAGGAACTAAGCCTTGTATACAAAAATAAAATAAAGAAATAAATAGACTATGCCCCGGATTCTCCCCTCACTTACACCAGTTTTACAGCAGTGTAATTCAATTGACATGAGTGGAGTTACTACTGATTTACACCACTGCGAGAATAGAATCAGAGCTAAAATTTGTAATTTTCCCTTGGCTCATGTCAAACAGATCCAGGAGAGGCAGTTATGCACTTATGAGTTATGAGATCACTTTGGCAGCACATGACCCCAGTCAACAAAGAAGGATTTATAGGGAGAAAACAAATCTTTTTTAGAATAATTTATTTTTGACACTATCCAGTGGATGTTACAACTTGAAGGACAACTTAAAATTTCTGAACAGCTAGCAGCTGTATATAATTGAGTGTGCTTAGGCAAATCCCTCCATGTTTTCTTCCCTTTCCTTATATGTACACAAAACTCACTATATTCCCTTAAACACACATGGAAAGGGTTTATGTACCTACTGTTAAATATTGGGTATAATGGCAGAAAATCATCTTCATTAGATATAAAAAAGCAATGTGTACACCGAAAATGTTTTAATTGATATGTGAGTAAATAACAACTATTTGCCAATTTTCTATCAAAATTAATATGACTATATTAACACACAATCATATAAAAAGGGTGCATGCCTCTCATTCACAATAAAAAATAAATGTTATTATGTTAGCCCTCTGCAAACATTGAAATTACACATATTTTCGTTAAGAAATTAGATAAAATGTATGCAGATATTCATACGCTTGAATCTTTAATGAAGATTCTAAAAACAGTAAGATCCTAGGTAGAGAGGGGAGAGAACAGACAAAAGTTTAAGTAGAAAGTCAAAGGAGAGAAGAGCTCACCAAACCTGTCCCCAACTCTTTACAATGTCTTCCCACAGAATATCGTAAACCACTGACATCGTCTCTGGAGAAATATGGTGAAAGTGCAGAAGCTGGATTTTAGGCAGATCTTCTTGAGACAATTGCAGTACAATTGCAGGCACCTGCAACCTAAAGCCTCAGTCTGGCAAGAGAGGGCATATGGGTCATTTCCCAGAAAGAGGTAATGGCTAGGGGCCTGACTGGGCACTCCTTCAGCAGAGCACAAAAGGGGCCAAAAGTGCAATTACCCCAAAACGGTGACAGGAACTTTCTCCCATAACAGTATATAATTGTCCATGTGGGAGAGAGTTTTCTCAAGGGCTGGTCTGAGACTGTGGAATGAACTCCCATAGGGGAATGAACTCTCATAGGAACCAAGGCCCATCACAAACCTCACCACCTTCCACTCCAAGTAGAAAGCACACTTCTTCAACCTTACCCTTTCTAATTTAAACACATTAAAAAAAATAAAACCCACCAAAACAAAGCATTAAACTGCAAATACAATTCTCCCCCAGGGAGAGAATGAGAGAAAGAGTTAACCACATGTGACAGTTGTTAGTCACGTCACCTAATACACTACTGAAAGGTGCGCAGATATTGTGATGATGAAGATGGCATAAGAACCTCTATAGACTATATTAGACTAGCTGTAATAGATTAGTGGAATGAGAGTGTATTAGAGGGGAGTAGAATTGCTTGGTCAAGAACACAGTAGAGCTGAAGAAAATGTAAACATAATGGCCATATGACAGTGCCACAGGACTTTCTTCACAATCATTCAGCAGAGTGAGAACAGGAGCAGAGGTGACAAAGACAAGCCTGGGGACTTGTGTAAAGTTCAGAGCAATGTGGAAGAGACTGTAGAGTTGAGGGAAGTAAGTATGGAAGGAAAGTTGGGGTAGAGAGCAGCTGAAAATCCAATAGGTTAAGGAACTAAGAATCACACAAGGAGTAAATGACATGGAACAAGGAGATCTGGAAAAGCTAAAAAGATAAGATGTTGGTTGGAGAGGGAAAGTCTGAGATAGAGAGATCAGAGAGGGAACAGTTTATTGAGAAGACCAGGTCAAGAGACTGAATCTAGTGGGGAGTGGGAGAGAGAGTCGACCCTGAGTTGGAGATCAAAGAGAAAGTGAGGCCTAGTCTACTTGCTGGTCGATTTAAGCTACGCAATTTGAGTTACGTTAGTAGCATAACTCAAGTTGACGTAGCTTAGAGCCACTTACCGTGGGGTCCACACTATGCTATGTTGATGGGAGACACTCTCCCGCCGACATTGCTTCCACTTCTCACTGAGGTGGAGTACAAGAATTGATGGGAGAGCGCTCTCCCACTGACTGAGCGTGTCTTCTCTAGACCTGTTAAATCGATGCCACTGCCGATTTAGCCCCATAGTGAAGACAAGCCCCAAAAGAGAGGAACTAGGAGGCAGAAGAGTGAGAATGGATGTTGAAATTGCCTAGGGTGACAGGACAATGAGGAAAGAGAAACAGTGACAGCAAAGCATCAAAGTCAGAGAGGAAAGTAAAAGCAGATCTGGGGAGAAGTTAGATTCCCATCACTGAGAGGGATAGAGCAGAGAAGAACTGGACTATGTGCAGCACAAAGTTGGAGAGGAGTGGAAAGATAAGGGGCTGGATGTAAATAAGAGAGGAAAGGAAGAGCCAGAAAAGGGGGGACTCCATAGGAGAAGGCTGCAGCAGTAGCAGAGTTAGAAAGACAGCCAGGTTTCTAAGAACCTTGAGGTGAATTTGAGAGTTTAAAAGACAGTTAACAGTACTGAACTTATTAGAAGAAGGGCAGGAGGTCCCGAGGGAGAAGTAAAAGAGGAGTGGAAGAGCAAGAGATAGGAATAAGGTTAAGTGAGAACAAAGCCTCAGGAACAGGAAGGGAGATAGGACTGATAGGGAGAAGCAGAGAGTGTGTATATGTGCTAGGGACTGGGATTAGGACAGACAGCAGGAGCTAGGAGGAGGTTGAAAAGGGAAGGGCACATGTCAATTGAAGATATGTGTGAGTGGGAGAAAAGGAGGGGAAAAGAAGAGGAGAATATGAGAAT
This sequence comes from Trachemys scripta elegans, assembly GCF_013100865.1. NCBI lineage: Eukaryota > Metazoa > Chordata > Testudines > Emydidae > Trachemys > Trachemys scripta. The sequence continues at coordinate 85,250,620 of NC_048300.1, read as the reverse complement.
TCATCAGCTCAGAAGAGGGAGGAGGAGAGGAGAAGAGAGAAATGTATATGATGAAGGGGAAAAGGGAAGAAATAGCAGTGTTGAGAAAGAACAGTAAGAGGAGAAGAGTTAGGAAAGAATGGAGAGAAGAAGGACAAAGAGCAGGGTAAGAAGGGTAAGTGGTGCTGTGCTGACATCACACATAAAGCAAAAATGAAAACTCATACTGATAGTACTGGGTTGCTACACTTGTAAAGGTCTCAGGCTGTGTGAAGTAGCAGTTGGATGGAGCCTTAGCAACTTTGCTTTAAATCTTTCTCCCCTTGCTTTGGATGATTTTGGAGGAGAGTCCCAGGGGAAGATCCTGCTGGTAGCTGCAGGAATGTTATCATGTTTCTGTCCTATAGCACAATCAATGAAAATCATTTGGTTGATAATTGCATTGCATCAAATTAAACCATGGGGGAGTAGATGGGTCAGGGGACTGGAAATAAGATGTGAAGCCTTTCACGTCTAGGTCGCTACTACAAACACAACCCAAGTCAATAATGAATGAAAGTCATTACTGTTGTGTTAGTAAAGAGACTGATGCTAAGCTTTGCTACAACACAACATTTACTGAATCACAACCTTAGACTCCTTCTGCTAGCCCCTGGACAATGGCTGGTGAAACTTGCAATTCTTGCCACGTGACTCTTACACTGTGTAGGATTAAAAGCTATACTAACACTGTTTCTAAAAAGCAGGCACACTCTGCATGACTTCAGTGACCAAAAGGCTGGATCCTTCTCTGAAGCTTAGCTTCAGTGATCCAAAATGGTTTAGTTTGGAACTAAGACTGCAAAGTGCATGAAATAAACTTGCAAGATTGTAGTACTTTAATTTTAGACTGGGCTGGGAATACATGAAGCATGGTCTTGCTTCAGTATTTCCTTTTTTCAGTCCCTGCCAAAATGAGGCAGAACAAAGATGCATAAAAATTAAAAGTGAGTTAAATCAGACTCTACAAACCTCGAAAATGTTCATTTAGTATTTTCATTAGAATTTTCTGTTTTTATTTAATTCAACCATGTCTTCCATGCTATTTGGTACTCTGTTGGCAGTTCAGTAGAATGAGCCTGCATTTGACACTGCACTATATACTATCAGCTCTAGAAGCAACCCCTCCAGGGAAGAAATGATACATTCAGGGGGATGTTTTGTGGTATCTTTCACTGTTGCTGTCCAAATTGTATTTGTTATGTGCTTCAAGAAAGTAGTCAAGGCTTCAAGGCTGTCAAACCTGCACCTCTCAGGAGCACTAAACTAAGTTCCTTAAAGACATTTAAAAGAAACCCCCCAAACCACACAATCCCCACAACACTCTACTACTAATCAAGATACTGATCTTGATTTGACTGACTGAGTTGTACAGAATTCTGTAACTGTGAATAATGTCATCAACAGACCAGGCCATCTGAAATATAAAAACTATCTACTAGGCTTTGAATGTGAAACCAAACCAAAATATGTATAATAAAAGGAACAGAAATCTCTACAGAAAATGATTATACTAGTTGCTTAGCATTGGAAGACATGAATAAAAATGCAATATTCATAGCATAAGAGGTGACAAGAATCTTTATGAAACCCATTCCTTTTCAAACATTTGAGGAGCAAGATACATAAGAACAGTTCAGCATGAGAAACCTTTGAAGCACTCCTATGCTGGCTTTTACTCCTTTGCACTAGACAATATATTGGGAGACCAAGGAAAAGAAGCAGACATAAGGAAAATATGTTGCATAAAAGTGGTATACATTACCTGGGCATGTCCACTGTTTTTAAAAGCTATTTTGCATTGTAACCCTTTTATGAATTAAAATGTTAAATAAGATATTTGTTAAGCATTTAGGTTGGCTAAGAAAAGGTAAAAGGGTGACTTGATTACAGTGTATAAATATCTACATAGGGAACAAATACTTAATACTGGGCACTTAAATCTAGCAGAGAAAGGTATAAATGATCCAATAGCTGGAAGTTGAAGTTAGACAAATTCAGACTGGAAAAAAGGTGTACATTTTTTACTGTTTGGGTAATTAACCATTGGAACAATTTACCAAGGGTAGCGGTGAATACTCCAGCATTGGTACGTTTGAAATCAAGATTGGATGTTTTGGTAAAAGATATTCTCCGGGAATTATTTTGGGGTGGTTCTAGGACCTGTGTTATGCAGAGGGTCAAGCCTACATGATCACAATGGTCCCTTCTGGCTCTGGAATCTATGAATATAAGTATTAGTATTATTTTCTCATGAATGTGTGATTTGCTTGATAAAGTATTTGGATAGTCATCTTTACAAGGAAAATATGCAAGCCCTCTTAAACATAATTTATCAATTTATGTGCAGAAAAAAGTAACTTATATGAGATGTTCCTGTATGTTACCTCATGAATTTAGCCCTTTAGGTTTCATTGTATTGGTAACTTGCTCTGGGAGAAGCAGAGCTTCTCTGCATCATCCTGAGGTCTGTATGCAGGTCCAGTGTAATGACAGATGAATCGTATAGCAGCAGATAGCTCTTGTTAGATCCAACCAGACTGTTAAAGGGGTTGGAGTACCTCTTTGGGCACAGGTTACTAAGATCTGTAACAAAATGGTCTTTCAAGGAAAACCTAGGAATAGTCAAACTTGGAGGGAAATCTTAAGGTGAGTTTCATGTTTGGTTGTTTTTGAGTTATGAATAAAGTCAAATTCCAGGAAGAAGGTAAGTTTGGACTACATTCAGAGTATGCATGTTTATGTATATTCTTTTCAGAACAGGGTTGGAACTACATCTATTTACACGATCCCTTAGGCTTATAGTCATCAAGTTGATATTAAATTGAAACAAACAAAAGGAAAAGACTGTTTATCACCTCAAATACTCAAGGCCAAATTCTGTTCTCAGTTACAATGCTGCAAATCAGAAGTAGCTCAATGTGATAATATAACAAGAAACCAAACATCTGAATTGGTCTACAGCGGCCTTGCTTTACCCAAAAAGCCTATGTTTTGGAGGACATTTCAATATATTCACCTTCTCAAAGGAACCAAATCGCTTCATTAATTTCTGAACTATATTAACTAGTATGGAAATACATTCTGTTAGTGTGTAGTAACTCACCTCACAGAGTCAGATGGCTTGAACTTTAATTCTTCAGTTGGGATTTGGAAGTGTATGTTACAGGTTCTCTTTCCTATTACGTATTTTGTTTTATACAAACTCAATCAACTGATGTACTTATAATTCATATGTGTAACCCACGCCACATATGATGATTATTTTTAATAGCATTTGTTGCATTCAAAACTTTATTCAGTGCATGTTTTTGAACACGTGTGCACAGTGTGACATTACACTCCATATTCTTTATGGAAATATACTTAAGATATGGATATGACATAACTGAGATATACTTTATGCAAGATGGCTCATGTAAGATATCATTGGAAAGGTTATGATTTACTGAATGTGATTATCCAATTTGTATGCCTGCATCATTTCCGTATCTGAAATTAGGAATATTGACCATGTATCAATACCATGGTTCAATACTATGTGGTATACCTAGACTTTAGTAAGGCATTTGATACAGTCTCGCATGATATTCTTATCGATAAACTAGGCAAATACAATTTAGATGGGGCTTCTATAAGGTGGGTGCATAACTGGCTGGATAACCGTACTCAGAGAGTTGTTATTAATGGTTCCCAATCCTGCTGGAAAGGCATAACGAGTGGGGTACCGCAGGGGTCTGTTTTGGGACCGGCTCTGTTCAATATCTTCATCAACGACTTAGATATTGGCATAGAAAGTACGCTTATTAAGTTTGCGGATGATACCAAACTGGGAGGGATTGCAACTGCTTTGGAGGACAGGGTCATAATTCAAAATGATCTGGACAAATTGGAGAAATGGTCTGAGTTAAACAGGATGAAGTTTAACAAAGACAAATGCAAAGTGCTCCACTTAGGAAGGAAAAATCAGTTTCACATATACAGAATGGGAAGAGACTGTCTAGGAAGGAGTACGGCAGAAAGGGATCTAGGGGTTATAGTGGACCACAAGCTAAATATGAGTCAACAGTATGATGCTGTTGCAAAAAAAGCAAACATGATTCTGGGATGTATTAACAGGTGTGTTGTGAGCAAGACACGAGAAGTCATTCTTCCGCTCTACTCTGCTCTGTTCAGGCCTCAGCTGGAGTATTGTGTCCAGTTCTGGGCACCGCATTTTAAAAAAGATGTGGAGAAATTGGAAAGGGTCCAGAGAAGAGCAACAAGAATGATTAAAGGTCTTGAGAACATGACCTATGAAGGAAGGCTGAAAGAATTGGGTTTGTTTAGTTTGGAAAAGAGAAGACTGAGATGGGACATGATAGCAGTTTTCAGGTATTTAAAAGGAGGAGGGAGAAAACTTGTTCAACTTAGCCTCTAAGGACAGAACAAGAAGCAATGGGTTTAAACTGCAGCAAGGGAGGTCAAGGTTGGACATTAGGAAAAAGTTCCTGTCAGGGTGGTTAAACACTGGAATAAATTGCCTACGGAGGTTGTGGAATCTCCATCTCTGGAGATATTTAAGAGTAGGTTAGATAAATGTCTATCAGGGATGGTCTAGACAGTATTTGGTCCTGCCATGCGGGCAGGGGACTGGACTCGATGACCTCTCGAGGTCCCTTCCAGTCCTAGAATCTATGAATCTGTATTTCAAATGTGCTACTTCAGGTGTCACCCACAACTAGTCCTTCAGGTACATCAATGAAAAAGCCAGACAGGGCTGATGGCCCATTAGCAAAGACAATGGACTGTGAAAGAGCTTAGTCTTCCTGTGGACACTCCAGACAGCCTACAAGTAATGGCTGCTACAATCCTCCAGAGACATGGGTCTGAGTCACCTGGTTCTGGACACCGCCCCACCTTGGAATGCCACTGTTTTTCCATTGGAAGACAAAGGGTTCCTGACATACACTAAAGCTATACAAGGCAGGGGAGTGACATCATAGTGGTTCTCCTCTGCCTCCCCACCCAAAGAGACACTGGAAACACCTGAAAAGAAGAACTGAACTGAGAGGAGAAGGGTTGAGCCCAGGCTGGAAGTATGTCCATCTTGTGAGTAATAATACCTGAGGTCTCAAGCTGCAGGCCAGCGCAGTTGGTTTTCAAGACTCTCTGTTATCTCCCTGTGACAATATTTAGGGTGAGAAATTACTATTTGTAGCCAATTTCTTTAGTGAATCAAGCTTAGTTTGCGTGTTTTGTTTTATTTGCTTAGTAATCTGCTTTGTTCTATTTGCTATTCCTTTAACCACTTAAAATCTGCCTTTCATAGTTAATAAAATTTGTTTTGTTTATTATTAAACCAGTTTATGCAATGTCTAATGGGGGGCGGGAGAGGCAAGGAGCTGTGCCTATCTCTCTTCACATTGAGGAAGAGGGCCAATTTTTATGAGCGTGCGCTGTGCAGATTTTTCTATACTGTGCAAGACAATATTATTTTGGACTTATCTCCCAAAAGAGGTGTGCACATGAGTGCTGGGTGAATCCTCTCACACAGAACTGACTTCAGTCTGTGTCTGCAGCTGAGAGTCAGCTTACCTGTGTGTGTATGTGTGTGTGCTGCAAGAGGCTGGAGAGCCTAATTCAGCAAAACAGGGAGAGGGAATCCAGGCTGGTGGAGCAGTAGAGGCTCAGTGAAACCCCACCCTAACCATTAACCCCCAGCCTGCTGACCCCAGCCCCAGCCGCACAGGCTGGAGCAGCAGGCCCACCGGCTGGCTGGAGTGACCCTGTGACAGAATGCTAGGTATGAAACCCTGAGTCAGCACTCTGTTCACAGCAGCTCCAATCAGGCATAGCAGATTGGAGCTGATGAGGCAGACCTGTGCTTAATTTGTAAGTGAGGCAGGGCAGAAAGGCTAATTAAGCCATTAGCCAGAGCCCACAAATAGGCACAGGAAGGAAGTGAAAAGGGGGAAAGCACGCAGTGAGAGGGAGAGAGAGATTGCTTTCCCCCTGCTTATAAAGGCGCTAGGTATGCTGTGAAGGTGGTGGGACTCAATTATAAATAAACTGCATAGGATGTTGAACCAACCCAAGGAGCTCTGCATGATTTGTCGCCTGAGACAAGCAGCACCAAGGAGGTCCTGATACAGACCCCAGCCCTGGGCCGGCTGGCCGGAGCGACCCCAGTCCCTCTCCTTTTAATCGGTTAACCGATTAAACGATATAATTGTAATCATTTAAACGGTTAACTTTTTAAATGATATTTACATCCCTAATAGGGCCTCATTCTGCAAGTTGCTGAACACCCCAAAATCACAATAAAGTCTAATAAATAATAACAATAATACATAGATCTTATGTAGTGGTTTTCATCCATAAATCTCAAAGGCCTTTACAAAGGTGAGAAGTATCATTAACCCAATTTTACTGATAGGAAAACTGAGGCAGAGAGGCAAAATCACAAAGCAAGCCAATGGCATAGCTGGAAATAGAACCCAGGCTCCTGAGTTCAGTGATCTCTCCAATAGGCCACAGTGCCCCTCAAAAAAATTGAAGTTGCTCCATACATCACAGGAAGAGCTATGTACATTGCGAAATGGGGTTCCTAGTGGGCAGCTAGTTGAAAAGTAGATTCTACTACCAAGAGCTTGCTATTGTCAAAAATAATGGAATTACAGATCTGTATTATAGATTCATTATAGACAATCTTTAAATTACTACACGAAATAATAAATGTTGCATTACAAATTCTGAACTGGATACTTGAAGATGCAGTTATAGTGGTTAATAAGTATCAGTTCGATATTTGACTATGCTTGAAAGCTAACTAGTTTACATTTATTTACTGTCTTTTTTTTTAACAGAATAACTACTGCCATTTTTAGCAAATCTCAAAACAGTTTGTCATGATTTTTAAACATACTTTTTTATTGGCATAAACCAGTGTGATCTTAGCTTGATTTATAATACTGGTTTCATAGTGTTATTTTTCTACAGCGGCTCTGAAAAGCCACTTCCATTCAGATACATTGTAGAGAACAAAAAAGTTACACATAAAAAGTAATGTGCCACTATAATTTGAAAGTATTCATCTCATTCACATTCCCCTGCCTACACTAAAAGATTTATAACACGTCTAAAGCAGGAATTGATGAATTCATCAGTGTCTGGGACATTTTGATCATAATCAATAACATAATTTTACCCTTTAAATGGGATTTCAATTAAAGTGCATTTTTCAAAGTAATTTTACTTTTATCATGAAAATGGTTTCCTTACAGACCAACAGCATTAACCCATTTGATGCCCAATTGGAAGTGGTTTAAAGAATACTTCACTACATAGCTAAACAAAAACAACAAACATACTTAAAGGAAAGCATATAAAATTAACTGTGGTGTTTCACAGGTCAAATATAAAACGTAAAATGTTCTTTAAATAAATATATGTGAACATAAAGTTTTATCACAATCACACCTTTTTGCAGTAGTTTAAAAGGATCACAGCCCATAAAGAGGCTGCCCATCCAGGGGCAGCAGCAGAATAGTAATAGAATAAGGAAAAAACGGTTACCTACCTTTTGTAACTGTTGTTCTCCGAGATGTGTTGTTCAAGTCCTTCCACATTAGGTGTGCGCATGCTGCGTGCACAAGCATTGGAAACTTTTCCCTTAGCGGTACCTGTCGGGCCGGCGGGACCCCCGCCTGAGCAGCGCCACTGCGCCATGCATATATACCCCTGCTGGCCCAACCTCCTCCAGTTCCTTCTTGCCGGCGACTCTGACAGAAGGGTAGGAGGTGGGTGGTGGAATGGACGTGAACAACACATCTTGAAGAACAACAGTTACAAAAAGGTAGGTAACCGTTTTTACTTCTTCAAGTGCTTGTTCACTTCCATTCCACATTAGGTGAATCACAAGCTTACCTTCGGAGGAGGGTAGGAGTCACGGAGCAATTGATTGGAGGACCGCCACGCCAACCGCCGCATCCTCTCGGGTCTGCTGGTTGACTGCGTAGTGGGTCGTAAAGGTATGCACCGATGACCAGGTGGCTGCTCTGCAGATCTCCTGGACCGGCACCTGTGCCAGGAAAGCCGCTGAAGCTGCTTGCGCCCTGGTCAAGTGGGCCATGACCGCCGGAGCACCTGCGACGTCATAACATGCCCGAATGCAGTCTGTAATCCAGGAGGAGATTCGCTGCGCCGACACCAGGAAGACTCTCATCCATTCCGCCATGGCCACGAACAGCTGCGTGGATTTATGAAAGGGCTTGGTGCGCTCCAAGTAGAATGCCATCGCTCGATGGACATCCAGGGAGTGCAGACTGCGGTGACTCTGGTCCGCATTGGGTTTGGGAAAAAACACCGGCAGACAAATGTCCTGGCCTAGATGGAACTGTGAGACCACCTTTGGGAGGAATTTGGGGTGTGGGCGGAGCTGCTCCTTGTCTTTATGAAATACTGTATATGGCGGCTCCGAGGTGAGTGCCCTCAGCTCAGATACCCTTCTGGCCGAGGTAATGGCCACCAGGAATGCCACCTTCCAGGAAAGGTGAAGGAGGGAGCAGGTAGCAAGAGGCTCGAACGGGGGCCCCATGAGCTTAGAAAGGACTAAGTTGAGATTCCATGGGGGAACTGGAGGGCGTGAGTAAGGGAACACCCTCTCAGGTCCTTTAAGGAAATACCCCACCATTGGGTGGGAGAACACTGAGCCCCCTGAAAACCCCGGGTGGAAGGCAGAGATGGCACCCTGATGCACCCTGATCGAGGACGGGGCCAGCCCCTGCTGCCTGAGGTACAGTAGGTACTCTAGAATGGTAGACACCGGAGCCTGGCATGGCTGGACCTGTTGGGGCCCACACCAGCACAAGAAACTTTTCCACTTGGCTGGGTAAGTCACCCTGGTAGAGGGATTCCTACTATCAAGTAGAACCTGCTGCACAGGAAGGGAGCACTGGCTCTCCAAAGTGTTCAGCCACAGAGCTTCCACACCGTCAGATGCAGTGATTGCAGGTCAGGGTGGAGGAGCCACCCTCCGTCCTGTGTGATGAGGTACCGGTGTAGGGGCAGGGTTACCGGGGCTTCCACCGATAGCTGCAGGAGCGTGGTGAATCAAGGCTGGCGGAGCCAGGCCGGGCCAATGAGGATGACCACCCCCCTCCCCCAGCCCTGAGCACCTTGAGCAGGACCTTATGAACCAGAGGAAGCGGGGGGAAGGCGTATTTTAATTCCCCTCCCCATGGGATCATGAACGTGTCTGCTATTGAGCCCGGGCCGCGGCCCTGGAACGAGCAGAACTGCAGGCACTGGGCATTGCCCCGGGCGGCAAACAAGTCTACCTGGGGAAACCCCTTCTTGCGGAAGAGCGAATACATGACGTCCGCTCTGAGCATCCACTCGTGCATGCGGTACGACCTGCTGAGGTGGTCCGCTAGTTCGTTCCGCACCCCTTGGAGAAGTGACGCCTCGACGTGAAGGGCGTGGGCTATGCAGAAGTTCCAGAGAAGGAGAGCCTCGTGGCAGAGTGGCGAGGAGCGGGCTCTGCCCTGCTTGTTTATGTAAAACTTGGCAGTTGTGTTGTCCATCCGAACTGTCATGCTATGACCACTCAAAGTGGCGTGAAAGGTCTGGCAGGCTAAACGAACTGCCCTGAGCTCCTTCACATTGATATGGAGCGACTGCTCTGCTCCCGACCACAAGCCTTGAGGTCTTCTAGGTGAGCACCCCATCCGAGGTCTGACGTGTCTGTCACAAGCATCAGGTCTGGCTGTTGTGCAGCAAAGGGGATGCCTTCGCAAACCACGGTCGGGAACAGCCACCACTGTAGGGAGTCCAACACTTCCCTTGGGGCTGTCACTACCAAGTCCAGGGAGTCCCTGCCTGGGCGGTATACAGGGGTGAGCCAAGCCTGCAGCGTCCTGAGTATCAGTCTGGCATGCCTGACCACATGTGTGCATGCTGCCATGTGGCCCAGCAGCCTCAGGCACCATCTGGCCATTGTAGTGGGAAACTGGCACAGGGAGTTCACTGCTTGCTGGATGGCCAGGAATCGTGATACTGGGAGGCTCGACTTTGCCTGTACCGCATGTAGGACCGTCCCTATGAATTCCACTCTCTGCGTTGGAATGAGGGTGGACTTGGGGATGTTGACCAGGAGCCCAAGCGTGCAGAATAGTCTCAGGGCCACTTGCACGTGGAACCGAACCTCCTCTTCAGACCGGCCCGCCCCGCCAGGAGCCAGTTGTCGAGGTACGAGTAAACTCTAACCTTCTGCCTCCGTAAGAAGGCCGCCACCACCGCCATGCATTTTGTGAACATCTGTGGGGCTGTAGCTAGGCCAAACAGGAGAACCGTGAACTGGTAATGTTCTTCGTTCACAGTGAAGCGCAGGAATCGGTGATACGCTGAGTGGATGGCGATATGAAAGTACACGTCCTTCATGTCGAGGGCAGCGTACCAGTCCCCCGGATCCAGGAAAGGGATGATGGTGCCCAGAGAGACCATGTGGAACTGGGCCTTGACCAGGAATTTATTGAGCCCTCGCAGGTCCAGAATGGGACGAAGGCCTCCTTTGGCCTTGGGAATGAAGAAGTAGCGGGAGTAGAACCCTTTCCCTCTTAGGTCCTTTGGTACCAACTGTACCGCCCCCGCCTCTAGGAGCGTGCGAACCTCCTTTTCCAGGAGGTGCTCATGAGAAGGGTCCCTGAAGAGGGACGGGGAAGGGAGATGGGTGGTAGGCAGAGAGGAGAACTGCAGCCCGTAAGCGCTTTGCACCATGCATAACACCCAGCGGTCCGACATAATACTGGACGACATGATACTGGTCGACATAATACTGGACGACGCGCGGGAGAAGCGGGACAGGCGGTCCAGGAAACAAGGGTATGGATCCGGTGATTGGTCTGGTACGCTGTCCTCGAACGCACCTTCAAAAGCCTGATTTAGGGTTGGGCTGAGACTTATGTTGGCCTTGGCTCCGGCCTGGCCTATTGGAGCTATTGTTATATTATTGCACCGCCTCCTGTTATCCCCATTTCACCTGCGGTAGGGCTCTTGCCTAGGACGAGGTTGGTAGTGATGCTGAGGAGGAGGCTGCGGCTTGAAGGGCTTTCTTTCGGTCGCCGGAATGTGCATACCCAGCGACTTGAGTGTGGCCCTCAAGTCTTTGAGGCTATGCAGCTTTGCATCCGTCTGGTCTGAAAAGAACCCAGACCCTTCGAAGGGGAGGTCCTGGAGCGAGTTCTGGACCTCAGGCGGCAGACCTGACTCCTGCAGCCACACCAAGCATCGCATGACCATGCCAGACATGATTGTCCTGGCCGCCGCGTCCATCGAATCCAACGACACCTGGAGAGAGGTCTTCGCTACGGCCTTGCCTTCGTCCACCAGCGCCATAAACTCCTGTTGGGAACTCTGCGGGAGGCTGTCCTTAAACTTCCCCACTGCCGCCCAGGAGTTGAAGTTATGCCTGTTGAGAATGGCCTGTTGGTTAGCAATCCTCAACTGGAGGCCCCCTGAGGAATACACCTTCCTGCCAAACAGGTCCAGGCACTTCGCTTCCTTGGCCTTAGGGCCCGGGGCCTGCTGCCCACGGTGCTCTTTCTCATTTACCGCCAAGACTACCAGGGAACATGGGCTTGGGTGGCAAAACAAAAAGTCGTACCTCTTTGACAGGGCGAAGTACTTGCGTTCCACTCCTTTGTCTGTTGGAGAGCTGGAGGCCGGAGTCTGCCAGATAGTGTTATAGTTTGACTGTATGATCTTAATAAGCGGAAGCGCTATTCTGGATGGACCCTCTGGGCTCAGGATGTCCACCATGGGGTCCTCCTGCTCCACCATCACCTCGGCCTGTAACCCCAAGTTATGAGCAACCTTACACAGTAGCTCTTGGTGGGCTCTGTGGTCTATTGGCGGAGGTCCTGATACCACTGTGCCTGCCACCGCTTCATCCGGGTATGATGAGGAGGTCAGCAGCTACTCTGCTTCCTCCTGTTGGTCCCCTTGGTCACCCTCCCCCGAAGGAGGGGCTTCCAGTTCGGGCCTGGACAGCTGACCCTGGGGCGGCACTGGACTCAGTGCCGGTTTCTCCGGTCTCTCGCTCGGCGACGGCGCAGGCAGTCTGGACTCTGTAGCTTCCCTCATGGAGGATCATCGGTGCGGGGACCGGGACTGGTGCACTGAGTAGCTGGCCCTGGAGGGAGCCCCTTGCCGCTGGTGGTAGGCACCGAGGGTCCAGAAGGGCCAGTGTCCCGGCGGACCCCGCTGGGGTTGCCATCCAGCCAGGTGTTCTCTGCTGTCCGGTGCCTGGTTCAGGTAAATGTACCGGCCTGAGTTGGCGCCAGATTCTGGCGACGCCGAGCGCAAATGCCACGGTGGTGCCATCAATCTGTGCTGGTGGGAGGTCGATGAGACCTGGACCGGGACCGGTGACTTCCGGAAGCCTTCGGCGATGGTCGGCTCGCCTTCTCCTGGTGCCTGTCTCTGGAGGGTGTCAGGGAGTGTCGGGTCCCTTGCACCAACCCCGTGCGCTGACTCGCCTCCGGTACCGAGGCTTCCCTCTGCGTCAGGGTAACTAATTGTCTGGAGACTCGATGCTCGACCGGGACCAACGCCAGGAGCGATGCCAGGACAGTGACCTCGAACGGTGCACCACTGCCAGCTTTCCCCTCGACGGCACCGCGCGCCCGGGTGCCAGAGACTTCTCCCTGATCAGGAGGAGGCTCACCGCTAACAACCTGATGAGGTCCTTTGCCACCTCAAAGGTGTCAGGCGTGGAAGGCTGATCCATTACTCCCTCGAGCCTGTCGTCCTCACTGAGTTCACTTATGACCGGACTCAGAGGGACTTGTGGTGCCGATGCCACCGGTGCCGGCGCCAGTACGATGTCCATCCCGCTCTTTCCGGTGCCCGGGCCCTTAGATGGCGCCGGTCTCCTTTGCGGGGAACGTCTGCATCCTTCTTTTGGTTTGTCCTTGGGTCGCACCAGGGAGGATGAGCGGTGCCGGGGCCAACGGCTTGTGGTGCTTGTCCGGCACTGGGTCTCTTGACGACTCCGGGGCACTCCGCACCGAGGAGGCTGGAGCTGGCGCCGGGCGCTCCGTAGAAAGGAGTCGTAGGGATCACTAACCGGCACAGGATTGCAGCACGTGCCGCAAGCCTTAAACCCGTGGGCCTGCGGCATGCCCCACATCCTGGGGCGGGTGCTGGAAGCCTCCAAGCACCTAATCTATTAAGTGTCCACAACAATAGAATGCTAACGAACTGATAGCAGCTAAGTACTCTAAAGCTAAGGGATTGCTTCTTGTACGAGAGCAAGAGGTTGTTTCAACACCACCACAGACGGTAGGCAAGAAGGAACTCAAGGGGGTCAGGCCAGTGGGGGTATATATGCATGGCGCAGTGGCGCTGCTCAGGTGGGGGCCCCGCCGGCCCGACAGGTACTAAGGGAAAAGTTTCCGACGCTCGTGCACCCAGTGCGCTCACACCTAATGTGGAATGGACATGAACAAGCACTCGAAGAAGAACAAAGTGACGCTGCTAAGATCTGTATTTTGAGTCACAAGCACCGACGCTCCCAATCCAGAGGCCTCTACCAGTGCCTGGGGGTATGTGGGGCAGGAAACACCACCAGCACATGCAGGGAGTTGCCTGTAAAAGCACTTCACTTCCCACCCTGCCAGCAGAGCAGAACCAGCAGTTGGAGCATGGGCATGAGAGACAGATTCATACATTCTAAGGCCTGAAGGGGCCATTGTGATAATCTAGTCTGACCTCCTGTATAGCACACAGCATAGAACTTCCCCAAAATAATTCCTAGAGCAGATCTTTTAGAAAAACTTGACTTTAAAATGGTCAGTGATGGAGAATCCACCATGACCCTCGGTAAACTGTTCCAACAGTTAGTTAATTATTTTCACCATTAAATATGTACGCCTTATTTCCAGCCTGAATTTCTCTAGCTTCAACTTCCAGCCATTGCATCATTTTATACCTTTTTCTGTTAGACTGAAGAGGACATTATTAAAATTTTGTTCTCCATATAGGTACCTATAGACTGTAATCACGGCACCCCTTAACCTTCTCTTTGCTAAGCTAAATACTGTAGATTGAGTTCCTTGAATCTATCACTGTAAGACATGTTTTCTAGTCCTTTAATCATTCTGTTCTCTGAACTCTCTCCAACTTGCAACATTCTACTTGAATTGTAGGCACCAGAACTGGACATGGTACTGCAGCAGTGGTAGCACCAGGGCCAAATACAGAGGTAAAATAATCTCTCTACTCCTACTGAAGATTCCCGTTTATTCATCCAAGTTTGCATTAGCTCTTTTGGCCACTGTCATACTCGGAACTCTTGTTCAGCTGATTAGCCAGCATGAACCCCAAATCTTTTTCTGTTTGGGCTCCTGCTCCCCACATCTAAACTGCACTGCCCCCTCAACTTCTGAGCCTTCTTCTAGCCCTCAATGATATGTGGGGTGGGAGCCTCCAGCAGCACCTCTAAAAGGCTGGCCTATAAGTGGTTCCCCTCGGTGGAGAAGATGGGGACAGCAGTAGAGTAGCACCAGACAGACCATCACAAGGCTAGCATCAGATGACGTTGCGAGACACAAGAACTCATTTGGACTTTAATTTTGCAGAGAGTGATTCCTACTGGAAGGGTGTAAACGGAAATTAGGTGCAAGAATACACGAGGTATTCCATTCCTTGGAATGTGGTGTGCTTTATTAATTTTACAAAGAAAAATTGGTTGTTTTTAAATGACTTAAGCAAGGGCAATTAGTTAAAGAAACAGAAAGATGTATGCATAAGAACCTGTAATGCAATGGGTGAATGGGCACACACAGACAAGACCTCTGAGCAACTGGAGCTTGTCTATGTACAGACTCAGGAAGATGATACTGCATCAGTTTACATTTGTTCCACATTTGGTCCAATGAACACAAAGTCCTGATTATCTCCAAGGATCACTTATCACTGGTTGAACTGGTTCAGGTACTGAGAGACTTTCAGCCTCTCCCTGAGGTTGGCAGAGATTGGCCTAGGGTAGCATGGTTTTATTGTGACTTGGTATCACTGTTAACAGAATTGGCCCTCTACAGAGAGGAGGAATTGAAGAGAGAGAAGCTGAAGAATCATTTAGCTATGAAAGGTTGAAAGGGGATGATACAGGTGTCTGTCCTTTCTGCCTGAGCTGAACCCACATCTGTGTCCAGAAGCCAGAGAATGTTTTCTTTTATTAATCCTGGGAAATTAACTGTACCTTGATCAAACTGTGGCACAAGACACTGCCAAACAGTATCTTATTAATGGATAAGATGAGATCTGGATATGGAGGTTGAAATCTTGGTCCCATTGAAGTCAATGGAAAAGCTTTGGCGATATACCCATGCTAGCTCTATAACTGGGACAGTGCAAGGTGCAGAAAGGGCTAGCTGCCCTGCGCACATACTCATCCAAGACCCATAGCAAATATTCTGGTTATTCCCACTGCTGCAACTATTTTTAGCACACTAGCTAGATCAGAGATACTGCAAGTATGTCTCCTTGAGCTGGGAATCTCAGCCCCAGCTCCAAGGGCAGACATACCGTAAGTATTACCAAAACCCTAAAAGCCAGAGAAGTAAACTAATCAGCCAGAGGCCAATTGGAAAACAGATCCATTTATGTTAAGGGGCAAGCACTCCTAGTATCTCAACTGCTTCTCAGAGTTTTGCCAAGCATTAGTGAAGCAAAACTTGTCAGTTTCACGGCTAACAGATTTCTAAACAGGAACAATGAAACCTAGCAGTCTTGTTAATTTCACTTGTAAAAGCTCTGAGCGACTGGAGCTTGTCTATGTACAGACTCAGGAAGATGATACTGCATCAGTTTACATTTGTTTGCATCTGGAATTTGTTCTTCACAAGCTCAATCAGCAAGGAAAATCTCCCCTCCCCAACTGGTGAGCAAGCAATCAGGTTCATATTTCAAGCCATAACTGATGAGATTAGGGTTAATGATGCAATGGCAAGCCAGGAAACACGTTACGAAGACCTTGAGAGGACTATGAGAGAGAAGTCTTCATTGCAGGATTCAGCAATATCCCAATTAAAAATGTCTAGACCCCTGAACGAGCCACTAAACCACCAGGAAAGTCTGAGCAATTAATTCTAACCCATTCGCCCAACTAAATTACACTGAATTTTTGTTTTTATGTCCATCTTGTTAAACGGAGTTCTTTAATTTAAGAGATCCACTGTTACCACTAGCCTGTATTACTACACAGATCCTTAGTTCTCTGATGCGGTGAGTTTAAATCCCAGCTGGGAGGATTCAAATTTACAGTGGCATTCTAGTGAGTTTCTGAGTCTCAGTAAATCTGGCATAGGAGTCAGTCTCCTCAGAAAGGGATGACAGCAGATATCCTTAAGGGGAGCTTGGAAACATGCGTCATCCTAGACTGCTGAATTGGGTGCACACTGTTGACTCTAGAAAAGAAACTGACAGGCAACAGCCATGGATAATTGCAGATGTTCCATTTATATCTCTCCCAGCAGGTGTCACTATGAGGTAGCGTTGCTATAAAATCTTAAAAGGGTAGCAATCAGACGGGGGGAGGGGGGGAGAAAAAAGAAAAGAGGCATATATACATAATAAGAAGTAAATACAAAAGGATTGGATTTTTTCTCCAAATGGCAAAATATAAAATATACATATGGATGATAACTGCAGAAATCAGCTTTCGGGAAAAAATAAGTTTTGTGGTAGATGGAAAATATTATTTGAATTCTGATATACCTAATTTTCTGCCTACAAATTGCTATCTCTGGAAGATCCCTTTTTAAGTGTTTAATGCAAACATTAAATGCTCCTTTTATGCTATGAATACAGCATGCATGCAGCCTCATACAGTATACATCAGTCATCTATTCATCAATTTCAAATTGTTATGAAACTACAGTTGAATTCTATTCTTTTGGGGAGATGAAATATACTTATAATAAACAGAGCACCCACAAACAAGTTTTCTTGTAACTGTCTCGTGAAATACAGAACTTTATGACAATAAGAAAATGAAATTTCATTTTAAAAGGCAGTCTCTATACAATTGCTAGCTATCCTGCCACCCAGCTATTCTGCAGGCATTCAGACACTTCACTGTAATGTCTCAAAAATCAATAGCAATTTATTCTCTCTTTGGACCCCAAGCAACAAAAGTAAATAATACTGTCACCTCCAGCCGGCCTGCAGAACATGGCCACAAAACAGTCTTGCCGCTATAATACAAGCCTATATGGCTCTTTATCTATGCTGGCTCTGCTGATTGTATCGGCTTTCATAAGGGACAAATACTCCAGGAAAGCAACACACAGGGGTCAGGTTCTTGTACTCCAGCCAGAAAGAATGCTGGGTCTGAATTAAGAGAAAGGCTTGGCATCTGTCTCACTTCAGTTTCACTTACGTTGATTTGACTGGGAAAAAAATAGACAATATTAGAAACCTGTTCTTTTATTTAATAGAATAGCCAACCGAAAAGGAAAGAGTTTGAAAAAAGAGTTTGCAATATGTCTTTAAGGCTTTCATAGCATCCAAAGAAGGGACATTTTACATTTTACTTTGCTTTTGAAGGTGAATGGCAGAGTTCGGGGTTCTTTTTAAAGCAACCAATACATATTTTACAATGCTTAAGAATCAAAACTATGAGCAGAAATGAATCCAGAATATGCAGACAGATTTTTTTTTTAAAATCACAGTAATTTACAACAAAATATTTGGAAACCAATTCCTTCTTCATGTAAATGCCAGAAATTCCCCTGCAACTTTGATAAGCTCACAAACAACACATACACATGGAGCTACATAGTTTTAAAATATATTTGTAATTTTTAGATCTAAGCATGCATAGAGTTAACAACTGGTGATCTTACATATGTTCATATTGAAAAAGGTAATTTACTTTTCCAGTACTAATATTAAAGGATGCCCAATCCAAGAAAAATATCTGCTTGCATGGACTCTTATGCCTGCATGGAATCCTATTAACTTCAGCTTATATCTCTCTGCAGACATAGGTGTGTCTGTACTAACATATCACATTGTGAGACTGGGGCCACAGATGTTTGATATTTGAACAATTTCCCCCTCATATCCCAATTCCATTTCTTGTTGACCATACAGTGATCGTCACAGATTTTAAGTTTAGGAAGGGTCATTAAATCATCTAGTCTGACCTCCTATATAACACAAGCCATAGAATTTCACTCATTTACTCATGTATTGAACCCAGTAACTTATTTAACAAAAGCGTACCTTCCAGAAAGGCATCCAGTCTTGATCTGAAGATATCAATGGATAGAGAATCCACCGTTTCCCTGGGTAGTTTGTTCCAATGGACATAAAGGAGGATAAAATTTGATTCTCTAACACGAGGGGGAAGTTGATGATTGCAGAATTTACCTCTCCCCCCTACAGCCTCCAATATGGACAATGATTCAGGAAAACTGTTTCCCTCCCAAAAAGAAATAGTTGCTGACATTAAAAGGCACATTTTAAAAATCCATATCTGTAGGAATTTATATTAATATTTGACGATTACATGAAAAACAGCAACATCTGAGGAGACTTGATATCAGTTTTCAATAAATCAACAGAAAAGGGTGGAAATCTGAGGGTTTTATCAATAATAGACTATTAGAGGAGAAAGTGGGAAAATTTGAGGTATTTTACAATATTCTATATTAATCAAGGGGCAAAATCTGAGTCAGAGTCTAGCCAACTGTCCTGTTAGCAGCTAGGAAACAATGTTCCCCTGTATGTTTTTCTTTTAAGTCTGTTTCTCTGTCCTCATCACAGTAGTATCCCAGCACCTTCTAGCAGGCATCAAGTGACATGACTAGCATTGGTCACGTGAAAGTCTCTCTCTTTCCCTTTTCTCCCTTTCAAAATGGACTGATTTATACCTTCAACCTAAAGTCAGAAACATAAAAGAATGTATTCACATACTAATGGTTGAGCTACAATTGACCCAATTTAGGCAACATTAGAAGCAGATAAAGGCTGATCAAAACTAGGTTCACAAACATCCTTTTTTCTCTTTATTAAAAGTGATTTAAAATCTATTTAAAAAAAAAACAAAAATTGCATGGATGTATGTTTACAGAATGCTATTCCTGTTTCCAAAGTTCAAAGAAAAAAAGTATCTCAAATTAAAATCACTGTTGAATATCACAGCTTTCATCCAGACCACATCACATGATCCATTGTCTATAGCCAAGCTCTAAGATACAACTGCATCTGCTCCGATCCCTCAGACAGAGACAAACACCTACAGAATCTCTATCAAGTGTTCTTAAAACTGCAATACCCACCTGATGAAGTGAAGAAACAGACTGACAGAGCCAGAAGGGTACCGAGAAGTCACCTATTACAAGACAGCCCAACAAAGAAAGTAACAGAACGCCACTAGCCGTCATCTACAGCCCCCGACTAAAACCTCTCCAGTGCATCATCAAGGATCTACAACCTATTCTGAAGGACGATCCCTCACTGTCACAGACCTTGGGAGACAGGCCAATCCTCACTTACAGACAGCCCCCAACCTGAAGCAAATACTCACCAGCAACTACACACCACACAACAAAAACACCAACCCAAGAACCAAACCCTGCTACAAACCCCGGTGCCAACTCTGTCCAAATATCTAGTCAAGGGACACCATCATAGGACCTAACCACATCAGCCACACCATATGGGGCTCGTTCACCTGCACATCTACCAATGTGATATATGCCATCATGTGCCAGCAATGTCCCTCTGCCATGTACATTGGCCAAACCGAACAGTCTCTACGCAAAAGAATAAATGGACACAAATCTGACATCAGGAATCATAACATTCAAAAACCATTAGGAGAACACTTCAATCTCTCTGGTCACTCAATAACAGACCTCAAAGTGGCAATTCTTCAACAAAAAAACTTCAAAAATAGACTCCAACATGAAACTGCAGAACTGGAATTAATTTGCAAACTAGATACCATCAGATTAGGCCTGAATAAAGACTGGGAGTGGTTGGGTCATTACAAAACCTAAACTTAATTTCTCAAACACTAATTTCTCCCTATTGTTACTCACACCTTCTTGTCAACTGTGTGTAATGGGCCACTCTCTTAGCACTTCAAAAGTTATTTTTCCTCCCTTGGTATCCTGCTGTTAATTGATTTATCTCGTTAGACTGACCTTGGTAAAGCACCCCCATCCTTTCATGTATTTATACCTGCTCCTGTATTTTTTACTTCATACATCTGATGAAGTGGGTTCTAACTCACGAAAGCTTATGCCCAAATACATTTGTTAGTCTCTAAGGTGCCACAAGGACTCCTTGTTTTTTGTTGTTGAATATATATTATACCACTTCTCTGTCGAATAAAAGATTTGTTATATTAAGTTATTTATTGAGCCATTTTCTGGTCTAATCATAATTTTAAAATGTGGGGAGGAAGTAAATTGCTAATATTTTAAATAAATGTAATTTCTGGTAATGTTAATCTAATATCTTGCCATATTTTTGTATTTTGCTCCCTGGCCATTTTATCTCTTCACTACAGACTCACAGTAAGCAGGAAAAAAATCTCTTGAAAGTTACAAAGAGACATTTTATTAATTATTATTATGTGTATTACCATAGTGTCTAGAAGCCCTAGTCACAGTTTAGTATGCCATTGCACAAGGCACTGTACAAAAAGATTTGAGCATACACCTCTACCCCGATATAATGCAACCCGATATAACACGAATTTGGATACAACGTGGTAAAGCAGTGCTCCGGGGGGAGGGGGGTGAAGGGGACTGTGCACTCCAGCAGATCAAAGCAAGTTCGATATAACGCAGTTTCACCTATAACGCAGTAAGATTTTTTGGCTCCCAAGGATAGCGTTATATCAGGGTAGAGGTGTACTTATTCCACTATTTCAGTTTCTAAGAGATCTGCTTTTATTTAAAAAAGAAAAAAGTAGTAAATGTAAAGTTGACAGACTTGGAGTTTTGAAGCTTAAATCATCTGTCCACAGAAATGTACCATATAGGCAGCAGCAATGCATGCTTCCTACCCAACCAATTCTTTACCAATGTGCCTCAGTCCTGTCCTGGAGGGAAGTAGAATTGAGAAGACAGTTCCATATTAGTAACCATTCATTCCTCACCCTGGGTACTGATACTGCCAATAACCATACTACTAGGATGCCACTTTTCCACTAGGAGATCAGCTAAAACCATAAACTCCTTTTACATCTATTGGATAACGACTTTTGGTCACTATCAAAAATTGACAGATTTACGCCTTCAACTTAAAGACAAAAGGATAGTAAGGATAGTACATTTTAAAAGATAGCATTTTTGTCCTGTAATTAAGCTTTAATTTAATTTAATAATAATAATAGCTAAAATTCGCCATTAGTATAAAATGGTACATTTGCTTTTATTACTTATTGATTATTTTCTTGGTCTTTGATATATGGACCAGTTTTCTAACTACACCTCTACCCCGATATAACGTGACCCGATATAACACGAATTCCGATATAACGCTGTAAAGCAGTGCTCCGAGGGGAAGGGGGAGGGAACTGCGCACTCCAGCGGATCAAAGCAAGTTTGATATAACGTGGTTTCACCTATAACGTGGTAAGATTTTTTTGGCTCCCGAGGACAGCGTTATATCGAGGTAGAAGGGTATTACCCCATCAGGGAGAGATAGTATTTCACACTTAAAAAAATAGCACTACTGAGGGAAGATAGACTCTAAACACTAATCTGGTCATTTAACACGATTTAGGCAGCATGTAACATTTTATAAAAGCTAACTGAGTATGCAGTGATTCTCTAAATGTATATGATCCTAGAATACTGTAATTGGAATATCTCTGAATACATTTAAGAATAAAGTGACCTTGAAATCAGAGAAAAAAGGGCCAAATTTCAGCCTCTGATGAATCCCCTTTATATTGTTCTAATGGAGCAATGGGGTCTCAAGAACTCCCCGTGAAATACCTCCTCTCACATGGCTCCTATTGTAGGGGCTGAGAGCAGGGCTCGTCGTATGTTAGGGTATGAGGGGGATTGATTGTAATGTTCTGGCAATTCTGGGATGCAGAGTAGACATAAGCAACCCAGGTAAGGCGGATGTAGGGTAGCCCCAGATCCTGGATCAGCCCAAACACTGAGAGGTTCAAAGGTGGCATAGAGACACTTTTTCTTTTTGTTTATTCCTAGAGAATCACATGTATGAACACTCTCAAATATTTCCTTTAGATGCACTTGGGTTCAGCTTTTTTGTTTCAGAAATATTACTCTAGGTCTGTAGGTGTAGATACCCAAATACAGTAAGGAGGGATGGTCTTGTAGACAAGGAATTGGACTAGAACCAGAGATCTAGGTTCAGTTCCTGACTCTGCCACACACTCTGTGTGACCTTGTGTAAATTGCTTAATCTTTCATGTACCTCCATTTTCCCATCTGTAAAAGGGGATATACATCCCTATTTCACATGGCGATTGTGATAACAAATTCATTAATAGATGCACTCAGATATCATGGTGATAAGAAGCATTCAAAATCCTATAAATAAAAAAAATAAAAATCTAGTTATTCTGAATGTCCTTTGTGTTATAATTTATACTGTGCTTTACTACCCTGGTATCTGAACACCTTTTACTTTGTGTCCCTATCTCAGCTGAGCAAAGATGCTGACATCCCAGTAGTGTGTATTTTTCCAGAATGTCTCTAAAACCAAATCATGGCTCTGTTCACATAAAAAGACTTGTAGTTCTTTCTGTGTGTCTCACATTGGTACAAACATTTATCTCCTAGAGTAACACTGACCTTCTGTGGTTGAGTTATAACTTTTCCAGGGCCTGCCAGCCTCTTAAGCAGCAACTCAGACTGAGAACTCACAATACATACCTTATAGCATAAAAATATTTTTCCTGAAGTTGAATGTGGAGCTGTATCTTACCCTTGTTTGTTCTCCAAATAGGCTAGTAACAAAAACACAATGTTAACTTCCACCCAGCATTCATACAGCAAGCAAATTCACTCTCCTTTCCCAGGTATGAAAAACTGATAAAGAAGTGGCAAATTCAGCATTTTTTACCTCTCTTCACCTAAAGCAGAGGAGTGTTCCAGGGGTTGTCAGGATTAATGTTGTTGTCTTGTTACTTATGCTTGGAACAAAGCAGTAGCTGTATATTATCAATGGTTTATTATTCATGAATGATTTAGATAATGGAATAGAAAGTACATTTATAAAGTATGTGGATGATAACAAGCTGGGATGAGTTGCAAGTGCTTTGGAGGATAGGATTAAAATTCAAAATGATACGGACAAACTGGAGAAATGGTGTGAAGTAAAAAGGATGAAATTCAATAAGGACAAATGCAAAGTAGGAAGGAACAATTAATTGCATACAGACAAAATGGGAAATGCCTGCCTAGTAAGGAGTACTATGGAAAGGGATCTGGGGGTCATAGTGGATAACAAGCTAAACATGAGTCAACAGTGTAGCAATGTTGCAAAAAACCAAACATCCTTCTGGGATGTATTAGCAGGAGTGTTGTAAGCAAGACACGAGAAGTAATCCATCCACTCTACTGTGCTCCTATAAGGCCTCAGCGGGACTATTGTGTTCATTTCAGGAAAGATGTGGACAAATTGGAAAAAGTCCAAAGGAGAGCAACAAAAACGATTAAAGGTCTAGAAAACATGACCTACAAGGAAAGATTGAAAAACTTGGGTTTGTTCAGTTTGGAGAAGAGAAGACTGAGGGGGGAGATGATAACAGTTTTCAAGTACATAAAAGGTTGTTACAAGGAGGAGGGAGAGAAATTGTTCTTGTTAACCTCTGAGGATAGGACAAGAAGCAATGGGCTTAAATTGCAGCAAGGGATGTTTAGATTGGACATTAGAAAAAGCTTCCTGTCAGGGTGGTTAAACGCTGGAATAAATTGCTTAGGGAGGTTGTAGAATCTCCCTCATTGGAGGTTTTTAAGTACAGGTTAGATAAACACCTGTCAGGAATGGTCTAATTATTACATAGTCCTGCCTTGAGTGCAGGGGACTGAACTAGATGACCTCTCGAGGGTCCCTTCCAGTCCTACACTTCTATGATTATAGGCAGGGCTGGTAGTACTGTCCTTTTTACTAATGTTGCCTGGCACATCCCATTGTAAGATCCTCTTTTCAACTTTCAGTTTATAACTTTATTTGGCCTTAAATTTTCTATGCTGGGTGTCTGCCTCAGCCTGGAGGTGCAATGGAGCAGGGAGGAGAAAGAGAGCATGAATTCATGCAAATTTTCAGCTAAAATGTTTCACTTGTTTCCCAGGAATGAGGCTGGGAATAATATGTTTTACAAAGTGAAAGCTATTCCAAAGATCTGTACTTTGAAAAGCACTAGCACATCCCGGCTGCTTGCGGGAGAGGGAAGTGGGGGCGGGGAGGGAGGAGCAGATATTTGAAATTTGGTAGGGAGTGGCCTTTGTGTCAGGAATGTGCCTTTTGATTTTCTTGTGAAAATCCATCCAATTTGTAGCCCTCTGAAAAATATCAGTACACAAATACTTAGTAGAGACTCAGATTTTAGCAGCTAAAATCTCCAAAGGTCCTCTGTGTGCTGAGCATAGATTCCTAGAAATGCTGAGCTGAAAAGGGCCTTGACAAGTCATCAGAGCAGAGGAAGGACCATATACATAGGCCATCCGCGAAAGGTATTTATGTAACCTGTTCTTAAAAACCTCCAATGACAGGGATTCCACAACTTCCCTTGGAAGCCTCGTCCACTACTTAACTATCTGTACATTTACAAAGCTTTTCCTCGTATCTAACCAAAATTTCTCTTGCTCCAGATTAATATTTAGCAGTAGACACAGAGAACAACTGAATCCCATCCTCCTTTTTCAATAGCCCTTACCATATTTGAAGACTGTCATCAGGTCCAGCCTCAGTCTTCTTTTCTGAAGACTAAACAAGGGCAAGTTTTTTTAACCTATCCTCATAGGTCATGGTTTCTCACTCTATTACCATTTTTGTTGTTATCCTCGGGATTCTCTTCAATTTGTCCACATCTTTCTTAAAGGATGGTGCCCCAAACTGGACACTGTATTCCAGCCATAGCCTTACCAGTGCCAAGTAGAATGGGACAATTACCTTCTGTGTCTTTCATATGTCACTTCTGGTAGTGCATCCCAGAATTATATTATTTTTCTAATTGCAATTTTTTGTTAGCTCACATTCAATCTTTGATCCACGATAAACCGTGGATCCTTTTCTGCAATATTACTGTATAGCAGTTTTTCCCCGTTTTGTAGTTGTGCATTTGATTTTTTGTTCCTAACTGCAGTACTTTGCATTTGTCTTCATTTAATTCCATGTTGTTGATTTCAGACCAATTCTCCAATTTGTCAAGTTTGCTTTCAACTCTAATCCTGCTCTCCAAACTGCTAGCAGCCCCTCCCATCTTAGAGTCACCCACAACTTTTATAAGCATACTCTCTATTCCAGTGTCTTAGTCATTAATGAACAGTACTGGACCTAGGACAGGACCCTGTGAGACCCTACTAGATATGTCCTCCGAGTCTGACAGCAAACCACTGATAATTACTCTTTGAGCTCTTTGTGCCCCCTGCCCACTGGTGCCCAGGCACTGTGGAGGAGGAAGCTACCTGATTCAAATGCAGAGGGGAGAAGAGCCAGACCTGGAGGTATGAGAGGGGAGGGAGCAGATTGGGACATAGAGTCTGGAGGCAGATTGGGATTGGAAACTGGCAGGTGAAAAGAGGGAAACTGGGATTAGGAGCTGGGGAGAAAACTATTGGGAGCTGGGGAGGTGCATGGGAGGCACTGTGAGTCAGTGGGTGGCAGGAGACTGGGACTAGCTGGATAAGGAGACTGGGAACTAATAGGGTAGAGGAAAAAAGGTTTGAGGGAGAGGAGACAGATCTGATAAGGATCTGGGATGTGAGGGGACACCCTGTTTGACTGGACAAAGAAACTGGAAGAAGTAGCTGAGGGAGGTGGGAACACAGATATTGAGCAACAAGCCTCGGTAGGAGAATGGGACTGTGGGCCAGTTGGAACAGGAACACTGGCTTGTGGGGGGGGCAACTGGAGGACAAGGAGAGAAAGAGACAGAGCTGGGTCAGGGACGGGTTGGAAAGGATGACCCAGAAAGAGTCAGGGGCACGGACTGAAGTGTCTGGGTCCACAACAGCACACTTTCCTCCAGAGCCTGGAATGGAACCCAAGATCCTGATCCATTCAGCAAATATCTATGAAATGCACTAGCAAAGCACGTGTCTCATCCCCCTCTACTGTCAGCCCACAGAGAGGATGACAACCTACAATCTGTAGTCCATTAGCTTAGGTGTCAGAATTCTGTGTGGCACATCTAACGGTTCTAACTGTGCTGATGAAATGTGTGTGTCATATGATGCAACATGATGGAAGTTGGGTTTTTTTTTTTTCAGTTTGCTTTTTTAAAAACCTTGGAAATTACACACAGCCCTTCTCTGTAGTTAAAAACAAAACAAAACAAAGCTTTAAGGCTGCAAAATCAAGCACTCAACAGTTAGGAAAAGCCAAAATTAAGGTTGACTCTGCAACCTTAATTTGGTCCCCTTGTGCATACACATTATGATGCAGTCTTTATTTACATGATTACATATTATGTTTTTCCACACTAGCCCTGCCTCATTCAGTGCATAAAAGAGAAAGGGCTCTAGGAATGAATCAGAGATGTGTAGTAAAGGGGAGAGAGAGTTGTCTGTAGAACCCCTGTTTCATTTGCTGAATAAATTGGAAGGTGTGTGGTGAATGAGACAAGGGATAGCAAAGGGGAAAGGATGGTCTCGTGGTTACGGCAGTTGAATGCAATCCTGGAGATTTGGATTCTATGCCTGCCTCTTCCAAAGATCTCCTCTGTTATGGTAGGTAAGTCTCTTGAACCAAACTTTTCATAGGTGGTCATTAATTGTGTATTACTCATTTTCTAGGTGATCAACTTGAGACCCTGGAGTCTGATTTGCAGAAGTGTTGATCACTGAGAGCTGCAACTGAAGTTAACAAGAGCTGTGCTTTGAACAAATAAAGCATATATAATGCTAAGTACTCTGAAAAATCAGGATGGAGGTATCTCAAATTGGGCACCCACAATTAGTGGATACTTTTGACTTCAATCTCTCTGTTTCTCAGTTCCCCATCTGTAAAATGGGGATAATGCCACCTCTCCATCTCACAAGGATATTGTGAAAATACATCAATTATTGTGAAGAACTCACATACTAGAGCTGTGGTTCTCAAACTGTGGGTCACAATACCAAAGTGGGTCATGAGTTCTTTTGAATGGGGTCACCAGCACTGGTGTTAGACTAGCTGGGGCCTAGAGCAGAAAGCTGAAGCCCGAGCCCCCCTGCCTGTGGCTGAAGCCAAAGTCCAAGGGCTTCATCCCCTGGCGGTGGGGCTCGGATTTGGGCTTCAGTTCCCCGGGGGCGGGCTCAGGCTTGGCCTTGAGCCCCCCCTCTCGCCCCATATGGCGAGGCTCGGGCGTCAGCCCCGGGGAGCGCAGCTTGGGCTTGGGCTCAAGGTTCAGCCCCAGGCAGCAAGACTCAGGTTTTGGCGTGTGGGGCTGTAGCCCAAGCCCTGACGTGTGGAGCTGAAGTGGAAGACTAAGGGCTTCACCCCGGGCAGCAGGGCTTGGACTTCAGTTTCTGCCCCAGGCAGCAGGATTCGGGCTACAGCCCCCCCATGCAGGGAGGTAGAATAACACAGAGTACTGGAGTCATGTAGTCATTTTTGTTTTCAGAAGGGGATCGCAGTACAATGAAGCTTGAGAACTGCAGTCTTAGAGTAATGAGAACCACAGAAAATCCCATGAGGAAATTAATAATTCTGGTCTTCAAAGTCGGGTTCAAATAGTGTTCAGCAAATAACGCCTGGGGCTATACATTGAAAAACAAGGAGAAAACATAATATTGAACAGCTGCTCAGTAAGTGGGCACCATCCATTCTCTGCACTGAATGAGGCATGGATCCTGTAGAAAAAGCAGTATGTGATTATGTAAGTAAAGACTGTACTATAAAGCATATGCACAGGGGGGTTGAACTACGGTTGCATAGGCAACTTGAATTCTGGCATTTCCTAACTTCTCAGTGCTGGACTTTGCACCCTTAATGATGTATTTTAAACCTAGTCTTTTTATATGTAATACTAATATGTCTGTATGAAATGTTCATCTTAATTAGAAAATAATGTGTACTTCAATAACAACTGAAAATGTAAATAAAAAGGTTTTAGGAAATTAATATATTCTGGAAACAAAGACTATAAATATAATGGCAAGGGAGGGAATAATTTAATTCCCATAGTAAAAATTTCAAAAAGATAGGGAAGTAGTCTAAAATTAGCCTACTGTCGGTACAATCACATGAAAAAAAAGTTCAAAGCTGGTCAAATACTATAAACTACTTTAAACTGTAAGTAATAAAACTTTGTTGTTTTAAAAGAAATGGACTGTCTGACTTAATCCCTTTTACTTGTAAGACTGCAAACAGAGAACAGAAGGAGGATGTAAAATATTTCAGTAGTTTATTACTATGTTAGACCAACATGCATCTTGGTAAGGTGACTTTCTTCATGGTTTCTCCTGTTATTTTAAAGAAACAATGAAGGACAAAATTAATAACTTCCCATCTGAACACAACTCTCTCTGTAGGATGGTTAACAGAATTTCAACAAATAGGGATCAATTCCAAATGAAAATTGAAAGTTTAGCTTTTTCAGCTTATTTTACGGATAGGGTGAGTTAAATACATCTGAAAAAAATTAAGTAGTTCTCTGATACAAATGTGGACTAGAACCATAAAAGTCAGTAGCTGAGTTAATAAACAGAATGATACATATCCTTACAATGTGACTTATGTTCTTCCTCTGCTAACTAAAACAAATAAGCAAATCTAAAGATACAGGACTTATTCATATACAATGCACCATGTTATCATCAGTGAAAGCTTCATCTACTGTAACATCTTATGCAGCTGGTATTCCATTACATATTACACATTTCCCATTACCGAGCGTATTTAATTTTCTTGATTTACCCTCATCATTTCTTGAAGATGTTCCAATCAATTTTAAATTAATAGACTGTCTTCATTTCAAATATGCAGGCTACATTTTACTGAGAGATTATGAACAAGACAAAAGACTGATTATGTTTGTTGAAGTATGCCAAGCTCCTTTGATTTTAGTGCACTGCTTTCTACTCTTCAGGACTATAACTCCAATTTTACCAAGAAAATCAAGGTGCAACTTAATTGGCCCTCAACCTATATTTAAGAAAGAGATATTCTCCAACAAAATTCCCTTAACTATTAAACTCACAATAAAACAAGACTTTAAAAAGCTGACTAAATGTTCTGTATCAATTTCTTTATAGGTACATAGGAAATAATATTAACGAGTTTTCAGTAGAAGAAATGGCAGGTTTAATGTTTGCCTTTAAATAGTGCCTTTTCACAAAAGTTAACGAGTTAAAACATCAACTTAAAATCACAGTTCTTTCCTGAATATTTACCTATGATCCTGACAAGCAGCACCCAAAATTACTATAATTGAGAAAGATTAGAGTTTTTTTCCAGTTTATTTGTACATTTCATAGTACTCCGGATATAGTATATTTCAGCACTTCCCTTATTGAAGACAATGGGATTACTCATATGAATAACATTATGCATCTGAGCACATATTAATAACTTGCTGGCTGAATTTAAACAAATAGTATAATGTGATGTAAAATACTTTTTGTATTGTTTCAGCCATCTGGCTTTAAGAAAAATAGAAAAATGTAACAATCAACCGTGCTGAGTTTAAAGTTTTTTTCTCAAAATCCCACTGGACAATTCTGAGAAATATAATGATAAATTCATGTGCTAGCCTGTACAAGTTGGCAGTAGTCCAGGTAAGGAGGGCAATAAACCAATATAGTCTAACATGCAAAAAGGACCTACGTGGCACTCTTAAGCCAAATCCTGCATGAGGGAAGAAGGAAAGATAACTCATCATCCTGACGGGCTTTGGAGCCCGCTCTCCTTCCCTACAAGCCATCACAAGGCTGCTACTTTCCAGGTGGGTACAAAATCCTTACCCTTATCTGACAGGTACCCCAGAAACAATCAAATAGCGGTTTTATTTGAAGATAACTGTTTCAGGAAATGTACCACAACTGCAGGATTTGTTTTTAATACCCTTGGGAAATAATTTACTGTTGTTCCTCTTGGAGCCAGGTAATATTTATGTATTACCTATGGACATTTATTTTAGAGCCTGAATCAAAGCCCATTGAAATCAATAGGGTTAACATTTTATGTTGGGCTTCTAAGAGGCACAGCTCAAAACTTGAATTCCAAGAAGAGGTGGGACTGTGGGGCTTTAAGCCATCTTTATGCCCTCCTGTGCTGCTCCTGGGACTAGACGGACATAATTTAGACAGCTCAGAGTTATGGCAACCTTCTTGCACTGCCCAATGAGCTGTAGCACTGCTCAGAATCTCCACAGTGCTGAGTGCTGCAGTCACAACCTCACAGAACCCTCAAACCGCAACATGCTCCCTATGCCAGGGCGTGTGATCAGAAGGCAGCCTTATAGCTGTCTTCTGAAATGCCTACTCTGAGGGAAGTCTTTTAAGGCCTCTTCATGCCACTTTGGGCTGTAGTGTAAAGGAGCTAGAGAGGGGGTGAGGCTCTCACTCCAGAAAGCTTTCTGTTGACTTCAGTAGACTTTGGATCAGGCCCTTATCTGGAATACTGTCTCCAGTATTTTTATAAAGATTATATATTTGCTTTACTGGCCATATTCAGATCATATTTTTTAGGCAGATTTCATAGTTCCCTGAACCCCAAATATCAGATAACTGGCACTGTACAACTAATTTTTTGAAGCAAATATGCTAATGGCTAAACATGAATTCTTTGCATTTAAATTACAGTGAAAGGAATAAACTATCAAAATAAAGGGCACCGTTGTAAAATCTTCAAGACAAACTCCTCATTAATTAAATGAGAATTTTACCATAGGTTGTCAGGATTGGGACCGATATCACGTAAACATGAGACATCCTTCCCCGTCCCAAACAAACATAGATCCAGATACTGCAACCACTTATGCACATAAGTAGCTTTGCACTTGTGAGTACTCCCATGCAATTCAATGGGACTACTCACATATGTGTGGTTACTCACACACACCAGTGTTTGCAGATTCAGGCCCTAAATTGTAAAATCCTTTTATTTAATGTCACTCAACCAACACTGGACAACACAGTCCCCCAGAAAAAAAAAAGACAGAAAAATATGCACTCACATGGAAGTAAGAGTTAGCGTTTTTCAGTCAAGAGCTCGCCTTCAGAAAGTGAAAATGTGTTCCAGTGTTTTCTAAAAATCATCTAAATCTATGGACATCAAGGTTTTCAGCATGAATTTGGGGACAAATATTAATATTTGGAAAAAGTTCCAAACAAATACTGTACTGGTGCAAGAAAAAATATAGTAAAAAAAAAAAAAAAAAGAAGCCCCAAAAATTTCAATCTAAAAAGAATCTAAAACAAACACAAAAAATTATATTACAAATGATTTACCTAAGGAGTATAAAGAACTGCTAACTCAAATGGCAATGTACAAGAACAATTTACAAGCTGAAAAACAGAGTTGAAAAAATTGGAATTATATGGGAACCTTTTATGAAATACTTTATGGAAAGCTGATTTCAGTCCAGAGAAAAGAAGAGTGCTTAGAAGATGCACAGGATGGAAGCACTTAGCCACACTCCAAAGAACAGAGAAGGGTGTTCTTTTCCCCTACTTGGATTGCTACTGATTTTGTGTGCCATTTAAGAAAAGTTTCTACATACAGTACTTGGAAATGGGGATGAAAATTGGAAACACTGGAAAATTAATAAAAAGTTCTTAAAACCAGAAATAGGATTTAGACTACAAAAATGTATGTAAAATATCCAATAAAGGTTGATGAAATAACTTGTTACTCTTGATTGCTGGACAAACTACCAGTAATCTCAAATTATCAAACCAGTGGGATGGTTTAACAAAGGTGTTGCTGCAGTAGAAACACAATTTGTTTCCCAGCATGACTGGCAGACTGGTAATTTACAGGCTACACTCATAGTGAGTAACAATGACTTTTCAGATTTGACAAATTCACATAAATCCCAATCTGCACAGATTCTTAGGAAGAAACTGAAAGGAAGTATTTGAGTAATCTTGCACCACTATATTCCAGTTACCCCTATGGGTAGTTTACTACTGCATGAAAACCTTTCCAGTAGGTGTTACTATGGGTATTGGTACAAACTGCTACGGTAAATACAGTAACTCTGCTCTCTTAACAGAGGCACTTTTGTGTATCAATTGACAAGCTGCCTAAGTTTGGTCTGGTTGTGGAAGGTTGTTAAACTTGTAAATTAATGGCTATGCAATGGAGGAACTAGACTAGACACAGTCAATTGAGAGAGAAAGACTGACATGCACCTATCTACACACATCTGCACATATTAATAAACTACAGCATTCTATGATAAGTACCAAGAGTGCTCATGATTAGATCATCTTCAACTACATCTCTTTGTATATTATAGCACCACATATTTTGTATCTCAATGTTGCTGGAACTCTTAATTCGCTCATCACCATTCCCATGTAAGCTGGTCTACTGAAAGACAATTGCTACTGCTTTTTAAAAGAGAGTCATATTTGCTCCTGTTGCCTACTAGGTTTTACACAAGAAAAAAATATTTTTAATGTGTCAAATATTATAAGCATAAGCAACTGTGATATGGGAAAGTTATAACTGGCTTTTCTTTTAGCTTTTTCTTAAACTGTAAAACAGAAATGGAACCATAAAGTTTAACTTGACAGAAAGGTATTAGCCTAGTGCATTAAAGTACAAAGATAGGAGAGACAGTTATTTATGAAACACTGCTCACCATTATCCTTTTGAGATTCTACAAAAGGGATAATATTGATGCATCCCCCAGTCACCTTTCCCCCCCTCTATTGTTAACAAGTAGGAGTGTGTTTTTGATGCTCCCAATTTGTCAAGATCAGGTGAACAGAATGGTTTTACAGAGTACACTATTCTTACTCCTTCAGGGGCTATAAAACCACATTAAACTCTGCTGGTTATTAATAATTCATGGCAACTTCCTTAGTTCACTACAGGGGCATCACTCTTAGGGCATCATTCTTATTGAAAAAAGTTAACAAGGAAAGGCAGATAAACAATGTTACAAGCAAAACTGGCAGAAGCCTCCCATGAATCCTGGGACACTGAAAGCCTCAAAGGACTTCAGTTATTAGAGTTTTCAGACAAAACTTGGCATCCTACACCACTGCCCACACTGTACAACAGGGTAAGGTTTAACAAGGTAACAGATCTATACTGGTTCACTAAAAATAGCTAACCTTTCCCCACCTACCAAGATTTGGCCAATCTGAAAGTTGAAATGTCAAACATTAGTGTATTTGGATACACTGTGGATGTGTTTATTATGTTAGCATTCAGAAACAGATTTCTTTGACTGGAAAACTTTACTCCAATTTTCAGTTTAACAGAATACTTTCCATATGAAACAATTAAGAGGAAAAAAAATGTTCAGATGGGGAATTTTACCACATTTCTATTCCAAATGATGCAGAAAAAAATTGATTATTAAAATTGTTTAACTACTTTTTGCACTGCTCTTTCAACCGTTTTTACACTAATCAGAGCTTTAATTTGTCAGACTGTAGTGGATTTTCCAGAATACTAATATTACTTAAACATAGCTTTTATACTTTTTTTTTTAATTGGGGGGGAGGGTGGAGGGAAGGAGACGGCATGGTTCAATTCTGCTGGTTAGAATAAAAAACTGAATTCCAAGATTTTAAAGAATGGATGTCTGTATGTTCAGCTTTATTACTATCCACTTTTACTTGTATTCATATTTACAGATACAAAAGAGCAGCTTAACACTGGTACTCTTGATTGGGATTCGATCTAACTTTTTTTGTACAAAGCCCATCTCCGGTGCTTTGAACTCAAACACTGTCAATACTATCCTATCTTGTCCACCCCTGCCATCTGCATCGCAAGTCAGTGTAATCTGTAGGCAGAAATAGGAATAAATTGAAAATATTTTGCAGCTGTTCTGCTTGAGGGAATGAGAAGACACTAAATCAATATCACTTGTCATTTCCCAAGAGTGCTGTACTCTCTCAGACATTTAGACCATTTATTCATTTAAGCAAAAATCAAAACAAAAAGAAAGTTTTAACTAAACAAATTAGCATGTATACCTATATAGGAGAATAAACTACATACAATTGTATTGAATTTGAAAAGCAAATACTGAGGAGATTTTTATCTAGATGTTTTCATCTAGGATGGTCTGGGAAAAAGGCAGAAGCTCATGAAGTTACATCCTCCCATGAAAGATAAATGTCACTGACACCATAGCTCCGTCATGTTCTTTGACTGCAGCTGTGATGTCACCCACTTTCTTGAACAATACACATGTAAAAAAGAAAATGCAAACATTTCAGGACCAGATAAATGAACAATTCACAAATGTAGACATCCCCCTTATTACAGCAAAATAGCTTTTGGGGATTTCCAAGGAATCCCATCAATGAATCTCTTAAATCTCGATGCAAACATTTTATACTAGCAGCCAACACAGTAAAACACAGAACTCCAAACAATGTTATAATTGGACTGAAAAGTTTGAAACATCATTACCATTGGAAACTTGTACACTATGCAAGTTAAATATACTGACTTCATAGTTACATGGTCACTCTTTTGTCTGAAAGAGCTGAAGAAGGAAATACCATCTGGTCAATCTCCAAATATTATCTAACTTTGAGTTCACTGAGCTCTCTCGCTTTCAATTTCTTGTTCCTACACCTGCCTACTGTGTACAAAGGCCTCCATAATGAAGATCGCCTTTGAACCATCCAGAATCATCTTTCTTTTTTGTTTAAGAATATGTGGGGTTAAATTGTTATGAAGTTGCTATATTGTCAGGATATGAATGGATACTTTTAGGTGTGAGTTTAACCGTTCACATGGAAATACTTACATCTTTTGGGACCCAAAATGCTCCATGATTGCCAGTTTTCCATAAAATACCAAGACTTGATAACTTCCATATGAAGCTAGAACTGAACTTAAAATCCCCCACCACCATCACAGCTGAGCAGGGGGCATTTGGTCAGAACACAGGGAGAATGCACTGTTCCTGGAAAGAAGGTGGAGGTGGGAGAGAGCAAACAGGAGAAATGCCCTTGCTGCCTCAATGGGTTGAAGAATGTTGGTTGGAAAAAGCAGCTAATTTTTCCTATTCAGCTTAAACTAAACTGAAATAAGTCACTTTTAAACCACAATAAGTGTGTCCAGAAAGTCTTTTGAACCAGTTTTAACTATACTGGTTTAAAGCCATATGTTACATTATACCAGTGTAACTTTCTATGATATCACTCAGGCCTCCTTTAAGGATCATTTAGTCAAACTTTACAGAGTGCTTTAATGATAAATGCAATGAATAACATTTTCAAAAAGGCCTACATGACATAGAATTGACTTTCAATGAGACTTGGACTCCTTAGGACTTAAATCAATTTAAACTAGGGCCTGGTCTAAACTACGAGTTTAGGTCAACTTTAGCAGCGTTAAATCGAATTAAGCCTGGACACGTCCACACGACTAAGCCCTTTTTTCCGACTTAAAGGGCCCTTTAACCCGTTTTCTTTACTCTACCTCCAACGAGGGGATTAGCGCTAAAATCGGCCTTTGCGGGTCGGATTTGGGGTAGTGTGGACGGAATTTGACATTATTGGCCTCCGGGAGCTATCCCACAGTGCTTCATTGTGACCGCTCTGGACAGCGCTCTCAACTCAGATGCACTGACCAGGTAGACAGGAAAAGACCCGCGAACTTTTGAATTTCATTTCCTGTTTGCCCAGCGTGGAGAGCACAGGTGACCACGCAGAGCTCATCAGCACAGGTAACCATGATGGAGTCCCAGGATCGCAAAAGAGCTCCAGCATGGACCGAACCGGAGGTACGGGATCTGCTCGCCATAT